>NW_027109825.1:287499-288900 GCF_000696795.3 Halyomorpha halys
GATGAATGTTTCAAACACTTGAAAATCTTGGGAAGGAAGCACCCATTAGTGGTACTTCAAGCATTAATTTAAATTAGAAGGTTGCATGGCCATCTTCTTTCAGACGCCTCGGAGGATTATCAGGGATTGTTGAGGATTAATGGGTTAGGATGGGTAAGGAGTTAGAATGAAAAGACGCATATCTGTTTTGGGACAAATCTGCAACGAATGGGATGTTAAGGTCTTTGAACTCATTGTGAGTTAATTTAATTTACAATAAAATAGTTTATAAGGTTTATCGTAAGAGTAGTAATTTTTATGATATTTTCCAAAATAAATTCACAAAATGTTGATTTTTATTTGTTCGGATAAAATGTTTCATTTATGAAAAACCTATCTCTTTCTATTCTTGGTAGACTCATAAATTTTGACTAGTAATTATATATAGTTTTTATTAAATTAATCAGAAATTGTGCTAAAATAACCGTTTTTCTCCTCTTGGACTCTTGTACTACTTTTACTTAAGCGAAAATACTTTTTTGTGTGAATAGCCTGTTAAAAATAAGCTTGTTTGCTATTTTAGCTGATAACAACTTCGACGTAAATTTTGTTATTAGTTGTTTTTGAGCAGAAGTGGATCAGATAAACGCCATTAATGTATAAAAATTTTCATAACATGACTAAATTAAATTTTTTTTTATGCGTTTAAATCTTATCTTATTAACTAGGAAAATTATATCCTCACACTCCAGCACACTTACCTTGCAATTTAGATAAAAACATGTTTCTATTCAGAAGGCTCTTATTATAAGGCTCTTATTATTAATTATTATTATACTCCATTATATACTTAAATATATTGTAATGATTCCCGTATACACGATCAACGATTAAACCTAAACGCGAATTTACTAATAGCTGTGTTGGTGAGATCCGCGGACAGAGAAAAGGAAAACAAAATTCCTCTCAACAGCATAAAAAAAAAAATGGCTTAATCAAGGTCTGGCTTACATGAAGTATTTGTAAAGAAACTACCCATTTCTTAACACTTCAATAACATTTCATTAGAAGGTCTCGAGGCCATCTTCTTTTCAGGCGTCTCGGAGGATTATCAGAAATAGAAAAAACAAGGTGGATTGGAATAGAATCTAGTGGATTTGGAAGTTTATTATGAAAGGTTTGATATCTGGTTCTGGCTATAGCAGCAACATATAAAACATTCTACTCATTATGAATGATTTCATTAGTGACAATGTAATAGTATAGGGTGTTTTTAATAATAGTTTTGTAATAGTATTAGTAGGGTGTTTTTTTAAGCCCGGTAGAACTTGAAATTGTAAAAAATAACACAAAAAATTAAATTGTAATCAAAATTTTTTTTTTATTCGAAAGATCAATACGTGACATTAACATTTGAAAATG
>NW_027109825.1:290525-313618 GCF_000696795.3 Halyomorpha halys
GAAATAGCCAATTGCATCGTGAATTACAAATGGAGTCAATAGAGGATTATATCAAAAAACGGTTCATGAAGTTTCACTCCCAGTTACCGACAGTTAAAGGAGCAGTGACCTACAACCTGGGAAACCAAACCTCAACCCGAAGACTGAAGCCCAGACTGCTGCAGGACATTCTTTTATAAATTTGTAATAAATATAAAATTAATTCATAGTCAATTTTTATAATTTTTTTTCTCTTTTCTCCTCTCCTCCAATTTCAAATTAACTTGTTTCTTTTTAGTATTAGAAGACAATTGTTTGTTTTACTTAAGTGTACCAATATCATTATTTTTTGTTATTAATTTTACTTTCCTCTTTAATAAGAAGCTTTATTCTTATTTATTTTATTCTTATTTTTTTTTTTATTAAACATTTTATATAGTTAGGGGTGTCATTTGTATGACTATACCCCCTCATAATCAACTGTTAAACAATATATAGTATAAGTTATATCAACCATGTAAGGCCCACCAGAAACGTGTTGATATCGACATTTTTCCAAGCAAGTATAGAAATTTTGAATTTGTTACAAAAGTGTAGACAGGTCTTAAAATATTCCTGTATTTTGTTAACTACTTCATCGCAATACTTAACCTGACTCATCCGCTAGTCACCTGTTCCAATCCTGACCTACTTTGTTAGAACTGCGTATTGTTGCCATACAATCCATACCTCATTGTTTGTAGAGCCCTGAAGGAACTGTCAATGAACAGAAACAATTGACAGTCATTGAGATGTTGAAATAACAAATTGGTTTCGGCCCTGGCTGGGTATAAACAGTAACATTTCACAGAGAGTAAACGAAAGAGTCCTGTCTGTGCCAGGAGTGGTTTAAAAATAGTTAAGTTGCGAAGCATTGGGATAAGAGTGCATTGGAGGTCCACGTGCCGCGGCTGCAACAAGCTGATAACAGCATAAACCGCTCTCTCAGCTCACTTAGCTTTTCTATATTTAAACTGACCTTTTTTTTTTTTAAATATTAATTTTTTTTATCTCCTTTCCATTTTAATTGAAGACATTTACTCATATCGAGGATCGTTATAGTGAGGGTATAGTCATTATCCCATTATAACTAGAGATAGGATTTTTATGTGCTAAAAAATCCGAAATATGTCCTTAAAATATAAATTGTCAAATATTTAAAAAAATATGTATTTATAAATTTTGTATTATTCAACAATATAAATTACTAATTATTGGAGAATAATGAGGTGTAGATAGTAGACCGTAGATTAATGCTTGGAGAAGTTTGTCGGGGGGTGCGGTCAGCAAAGAACAACATAAATAAACAAAACTATATTTATTTATTTTATGCCGACGTTTCGACCTGCGTTTCAGGTCTTCATCAGGGGTTGTGGCGTATAAGGCAATTAAAAAAAAAAAGATTGTAACTGACACAAACTTCTCCAAGCATTAGTCTACGGTCAACTATCTACACCTCATTATGAATCCAGTAACACGGGGCCAACGACGTGAAAAAAACCAGCAGTTACAATCCTGCCTTCTACGCCACAACCCCTGATGAAGACCTGAAACTCAGGTCGAGACGTCGGCATGAAATAAAGAAACAAAACCATATTTATTTATTTTATGCCGACGTTTCGACCTGAGTTTCAGGTCTTCATCAGGGGTTGTGGCGTAGAAGGTAGGCCTGCAACTCCAATTAATTAGTAATTTTATTAATAATTAATTATTAATTTTATAACTTAACTCAGTAACCGAACTCAACTTGGAAGCGCAATCCTTCGACTTTTGACTTAATTTTAGGCATGCTAAAATAATGTTAAAAAACAATTAAAAACAATTTAACAAGACCAAGATGAGAAAGGACCATAGGAAGGTGGGAAACAGAGAAATGGATTGAGGAGTAAACAAACAAATTCTTGTGGCAACAAATGAAATGGCACAGGAATAAGACCCTTGCTCTTTTTAATTGATTCTGAGAGATTCTAGATGTAATTCTGTGTGAAAATGTATTATTGCCACTGCTTTTAATTTGTGTTCAAAGATATAGAATTTTTCCGCACTATTTATGATAAATGATAAATTTCACCTTTAAGTTTCTTGCGTTCTCTTGAATTTTACGTAGTTGCTGCGAAAAATGAATTTACAAATGAACAAATAATTTAAGGAAATACGTGATTCAGGATAAAATACCTAAAAATATGTTATAAATAACGAATATTTCAGAAAATATATGATTTACAACAAAATTTGTAAAAATATGTGAAATAAAAATGGCTTCTTTTGGCCAGAAATGTCTTAAAACATCTTTAGTTAGCAAGGAATCGCAGATATCATGGTCAGGTAAAAATATGTGAAAACATAAAATTCCTATCCCTAATTATAACCTTATAGTTCAAGAGCCGGGAAGAAAAAAAGGCAGTTATCTCACCCCAATTTTTGATTACTTTAATGAAAACTAGGTATGATTACTAGTCAAAATTGATAAGTCTGTCAAGTATGGGTAGGGGGGATAAAAAATGGCGGCTGTTTCAAATCCTTAAAAAAACATTATTTTTTCACTTTAAAACAATTTTGATCCTTTTTCTCTCAACTTTATTCTTTTTTAAACATCCGACGTTTCGACCACTCAGGTCATTTTCAAGGATTCCTTATTTTGTTTTAATTTTTTTCCTTTAAAATTCTTAAATGCCGGCTAATTGCCTTTGTCCCATGAATTCTTTTATAAAATTCTTTCCCAAATTTTCCCAAATAGTTCTGTTTGGAGTTTGTAAATGAACATAGTAAGAAAAGTGGTTAATAAAAGTTTTAAATTTGGGAAAGAATTTTATAAAAGAATTTATGGGACAAAGGCAATTAGCCGGCATTTAAGAAGTTTAAAGGAAAAAAATGAAAACAAAATAAGGAATCCTTGAAAATGACCTGAGTGGTCGAAACGTCGGATGTTTAAAAAAGAATAAAGCTGAGAGAAAAAGGATCAAAATTGTTTTAAAAAGAAACTAAACCACTCTCAAACAAGTATATTAATAAAATTATTAAATCTAATAATAAATCTATTATTTTTTCATTCGGAGCTCTTTATCTTAAAAACTACCAACAACACTAGAATACCTAAAAGAACTTCATTAAGTAGAGCAAATTTGCTAAAATATGAGCCCTAATAGAAATATTTATTGTTTAAATAAATAAAATTTTATCCATTTTAGTCTCAAAATAGTTTTTATTCCGACGTTTCGGCCAATTCGGCTATCCTCAAGGACAATTTTAATACAATTTTCGAAATAAATCATTTAAAAAAAAAACTATATGCAGGGTGTTCTGCCCAGGTCGTCAATATCAGTCCACAAATTACCCTAATTAGACAATTGTTCACATTAAATTATTTATATCAATCAACCTTCTTTGTTAAAATTTATCACAAACATTATTGTGACTGTCCTTGAGGATGGCCTAATTGGCCGAAACGTTGGACTACAGGTTTTAAAAACTGTTCTGAGACTAAAATGGATACACTTTTATTTACTTAAATAATATTAACTAGTCTCAAGAAAGTGTTAAGATTATAAATAATAATATCTTAAAAACTACCAACAACACTAAAAAATCTAAGTGAACATTATTTAAAGAAGAGTAATTTTTCTGAAATATTCGCCCTAAAAGAGCTATTTACGTCCAATAGTTCTCGAGATATAGCTTTTTAAAAAAGGAAATTTCTTAAAAATCTACTGAAAGATTAGTAGTTAGTTAATTTATTTTGAGAAATCTATTTCTCAGGAGCTATGTGACGTACAGATGTTTATTAGCACTCAAATTACAGCCAGTTTAATGGACTATAAAGAAGTTTATGACCTTTACTATTCGTAGGAATAGTAGTTTTCATGATATTTGCTAAAATAAATTGATTTATAGTTGTTCGGACAATAAGTTTAATTTCAGAAACCATTAGGCGTACAGATGTCTGCCAGCGCTCAAATTAAAGCTAGTTAAATTTACTACAAAATAATTAATTATATTTATCTTTGTAGGAGTTGTAGTTTTTATGATATTTGGCAAAATAAATTCACAAAATGTTAATTTCTAGTTGTTCGTATAAAACTGTAGATTTTTGAAAAAATATATCTCTAGATCCATAAGACGCACATATGTCTGCCAACACTCAAAATAAAGGAAATTTATCTTTCTATAAAGTAGTTTATGACACTTATCTTCGTAGGGGTAGTAGTTTTTATGATATTCACAGATGAATATAAATTTAGCAAATGAAAATTTGTCGGAACAACTATAAATCCATTTATTTTAGCAAATTTCATGTAAACTCCTACGAAGTTGAACATCACAAGCTACTTTATAGGTCATTAAACTAGCTTTAATTTGAGTGCTAATAGGTACAAATCTGTACGTCAAATGGTTTTTTTATATAAATTCACTAACTACTGATCTTTCAGTACGTCCCATACAACATTTTTATGAAATTTGCTTTAAAAAGCTATATCTCGGAAAGTATTTAACGTATGTAATTCTATTAGGGCTAATATTTTAGCAAATTTACTCTTCTTTAAATGACGTTCTCTTGGGTTTTCTTTTTTTGTTCCTACTTTTTAAGATATAGAGCTCTGAATGAAAAATTTTCTTTTAACGTTAAGAAACATCCGCAATTTTTTATTTCCCCTACCTATACTCAGCAGACTCATCAATTTTGACTATTAATTATACCTAGTTTTCATTAAAGTAATCAAAAATTGGGGTGAGATAACTGCCTTTTTTCTCCTCTTGGGCTTTTGTACTATTAATGCCATATTCCAATGCTAGATCTACAGATTTCTCGCTGGAGGCAAATCCAAAACTTGTTCAAACGCTTGGTAAACAACGGAAGCAACAAAAACACACTTGTTTTGAAGTTTTAAATGTTTTCGCATTTTATAAAAAGGAACAAAATAATAAATAGGTTTATAAAGGAAACGTAAATATCAGAAATTTAGGTTGCAGGTGATAAAAATTTATATACATAAACTATAAATTCGACCTTCCTTCTAGAATTTTAATCAGAAACCTTTTATTGTATGAAGATAGACCGGGTGGCGGTCAATAAAGATATCAAAATGTAAAAAAAAAAAACTATTTATAGTTAACTAACGTTTCACACTCTTTGCAGGGCTTCGTCAGGGCTGAAACACTTCGTATCGATTGTAAACAATTAGTATAACATGTTAAAGTGCATTAAGTGGAAAAGCTCATATTAAATGGAGAAATATTTCCTTCTTTTACCATGTTAAAACGATAACATGGTTGAGAGTCTGTTACTAGGTCTGTTAAATGGAGAATGGCGTAACGCAACAGACCAGCTAAAATCGTCGTCATTTTTTTTGTTGTAGTAACAAGCAGTGTTATACATAACATAGTACTTGCTCGTAGTTGGTGTTTTGATTATGATAATATTATTTTGGATGTATTTATAACTAATAAAGCAATGAATGACAATAATTATCATGTAATCACAGTTGTCAATTAGCTCATCTTGATTCTCTTGATCAGCTCCTTGAACAAGGAAGTGGGGGGCCATATTTTCACACAACTTCCACTTCTCACTCAATTTGTATGTTGAAATAAATTACTTTAATCAAAACTTAGAAGTAAACAATAACGTGAAGTTTAGGAAGGAAAGGTTATAAAACAAGTTGCTCAAAAAATCCACAAGGAGCTCTCATGCATTTAACATGACTTTAAATAGGGCTGTACTTATAACATTTTACATTTAACACATCATGAATACCCCTAATGATGACAACTGTCTGTTTTGTTGTCAAAAAATTTCGGCCATCATCGTTATTAAAATCAAGACAGCCCTGAAGAAGCCCTGCAAAGTGGGGCGAAAAGTTGGTTAACAATAAAATAAACAAAGTAAGCAATTTTTTTAAATATCTTTATTGAAATTTACAACTGTATTTATATTATACATTCAGTACATTTCATCTCAGTTGTAAAGGATTGATAGAGGCGTGTAGAGAAACTACCCATTGGTAGCACTCTAATGACGTTTTTACATTAGGAGGTCTCGTAGCCATCTTCTTTTCAGGCGCCTCGGAGGATTGTCAGGAATGATAGAGGAGGCAAGGTTAGAAACTAATGGGTTAGGGTGGTTAGGAAGTTTATAATGGAAGGATTGATATCTGGTTAGGGCTAGATCGGTTACATAGAGAACATTAAGGTCTTTATGGATGATTTTATTTGTGGCAAAGGAGCTTCGAGGATTTTACGAAGGATTTTGGTTTGTAAGGATTGGATACGAGAGGAATTCGAAGGTTTAGTGGAGCCCCAAAGCTCAACTCCGTATGTCCAGATTGGCCTTATTACAGTCATGTAGATCAGTCTTTTGTAATGCATTGAAAGTTTAGACCGTCTGTCTATTTAGTGCTGTAATAGTTGGAATCGAGGTGCAGTTTCCTATCTTCTCAATCTTATTTTTTGTGAACATTTGAGTGAAGTATCTAATATATAGTCATGGCTAATCTTGGAAAGGTACAGTAACTCACAGGTCTATTTTTAATAAAGTATTTTTACACCTGACTATACTAGTCGATTATCATCAACAGAGCCTATTAAATCGTAAATCCTCATTATCAAGATAATAATGGAACCTCAGGCTAGAATCAACAGCAATCAAGTTGTAATAATGCCAAAAAAACACAATGATATACTGCGGGGGTTTAGAGTGTGATTAGCAATTCACCTAACAAATATTTTGGGGGATTATGGTGGAGATTTTCAGAAATGAAAAGATGTTTAAAATTACATAAATATTTAAAATTGTCTGTACAAAAGGAGGGTAGTCCGAGTGCGATAACAATAACTCAAATAATAAATAAATTATTACGAGAGACATATGACCGTGGATGACGTACGAGGAGAAGATGGTTGGGGGTGCGGTCAAAGTGAAACACAAATAAGTTAGTGTAAACTATTTAATCGTGCCAACGTTTCGGCTAGAGTTTCTAGCCTTCTTCAGGGCTAAGAACAGAACAAGATAACAACCAGAGTAAGAATAGAAAATAACATAAAATGAATAATTTTACAAAATAGAATTAATAAAATGAAGTGATGAGAGAAGCGGTAATTAAAATGTATACATAGGTAATTGAATAAGTAGGTAAAATAACATAATTAAGGAAATGAAATAACAATGAAGTTATATAATGCAAAGAAGTATGAACATATTAGTTATTAATAATTTAAAAATTGAAATATGGAAAGAAAAAGAAAATTGAGATGAAGAAAATACATATATGACAATTATAATTGATAAAGAGGCAAAATATAAGTAAAGTATACCATAAATTTTTTTTTTGAAAACACCAATAATAATATAGTGAAGATAGCTTATAACGTGGGTAAGGAAAGTGGAGAAAATTGGAGAAAAGAAGGGGTGGTAAAATAAACAAAGGGGAAAGACAAAAAAAACAATAAAATGAACCTGTTAGCTTGAAAATCAAACGCCTAATGGATACTGCGCCAATAACGGCCAAACTCTGAATTAAAAAGCCGTTACAAGAATGACAGTGTTTTTAAAGAGGAAACGTTACGAGAGGGTAAATAAATAATTATTATGAGACAACGTTTAGCCCCACTTTGTAGGACTTCCTCATGGCTAAAAAAGATACAAGCAACTAAAATAATATAACGAAGTAAGATAATATATAACTTAAAATAAAAGTATTTTATATAAAAATGAACAAAGTAAATTAGAGAAAAGTGAAATAAGATACAGAGTAAAAAGTATAAATAAATAATAATTACAAAAAAGTATTAGACAATTAATGTAAACGAAAATAATAACAAATACAAAAGTAGATAAAGAGAAATATAAAAAAACATTACTTACTAAAATCTGAAAAATAATGAACGAAATATGACAACCACCTTTCTGAATGAAGGAAAGCAAAGTTGTTCACCAGATTCATACTCATTTTTTTTTAAAGCTATTATCTAAACATCCTTTTAAAATAGTGTATTTATATTCTATAATTTTAATGCATTTGTTGTTGACCGTGGATTAATATTACTTATACTATTATTTATTTATTTTTGAGGGGATGTGGTCAGTAATGGCACAGCAATAAGTAAAGCTTAATTATCTTTGCCGACGTTTCGACCTGAATCTTGGGGTGTTGAAAAGAAGATGGCCACGGGACCTTCTAATTTAATTTTTTTCTAACTTGTATTTTTTTGTAACATTTGTAAATTTCAATAATAAAATAAACATGGAAAAAATAATTATCCTCTGTCGGTATCATCTATTATCTACTTAATTTATTTTTATATATGTTTCCAAGCTGGTTTGTTATTATTTTATTTTATTTTTCCCTGAATTAAGGTTGTTAAATCGTGGTTTTTTTTTTGCTTTGCCTTTTTTTAAATAATTAGGCACTAGATCGAATTTTGGCCTCTATTTATATCGTGGTACTCTATCGCCAAAGACAAATATATAATATTATTATATAAGCATCTTCGTTAATTAAATATTTTATGTGACGATGATGCTTCTTCACGTCTTGAGGTGTAATAAAAATCGATTCGATATTGTTATTAAACCTTAATTATTTATCGATGATCTCTATTGTGACAAACAAAAACAGGATCCTGATGCGTCAATTATTGTCGTTCCCCCAAGAGTAAACAAGATATTGATATTTTTACGCCCCCTTGGCAAGGATAAATATCTGCGTCATATTTTTCTAATAACACACTTCTGCTTCAATAATAGCAGAGGAATGACTCATTCGTGGTTATTCCCGGCTCTATCAATTAGTGGATTAATCACAAAGCAATATCGGATAATTCGTTTATGAGTTCCAAGTGCTAATGAATTCCTTAAATTGAGCTTTAATCCTTACAATCTAAAATCCTACATGTAAAATCCTTGTTGCTTCTTATTACGTTACAAATAAACTCATCCACAAAGACCTTAACATCCCTGTCGTTGCAGATTTGGCCCAAAACAGATATGCGTCTTTTCATTCCAAACTCCTTATCCATCCTAACCCATTAGTTCTTAATATCTCATCCTTAATGATCCTCCGAGTCGTCTGAAAAGAAAATGGCCACAGGACCTTCTAATTTAAATTAATGCTTGAAGTACCACCAATGGGTGGTTCCTTCCCAAGTTTTTCAAGTGTAAATGTAACAAACATCATATTTACTTATTGTATTTATTATTTTGTACAGTTGTAAATTAAATAATAAAAAATTGTAAGAACATTAAAATAAATAAAAAAATTTATCTTGGTCCCCTTCGAAGATATTGAAAGTTACTTCATTGAAATTTACCAATGAATAAAGTCAACGTAACTACTTACTTATTAAGTAAATTAATGCCTCTTTTTTTAAAGTTTCCAAGAGTCCAATTATGCTATAAATTGTTATTTACTTTTACTCTCCTACTTTTCACTTATTTTAGGCATGTTGTAATAAATTTCTGTAATCTGAACTTAGAAGTAAACAATAACATGAAGTTTTGGAAGGAAAGGTATCTAAACAAGTTGCTCAGAAAATCCGCTTGAAGCTCTTATGCATTTAACATGACTTTAAATAGGGCTGCTCACAATGCTATACTTATAAAATTTAACATGGTAAAACATTTTACATTTAACACAACATCATGAATACCCCTACTGTAGTTCCTGAATAAAACTCCATGAACCAGGGACGAGACGGCAGGGAAGAATGACAAGGGCCGGAAGCCAGAGTAGATAGCGATGAGAACTCTTTTTCATCCTGACGCTTTATCTAACATCTAGGTCCTTTTTTGAAGTATCCTTTAGGACAATGTTGTGCAGGACTCGTATGTGAGGGAGGGCTGTAGCTCTCACCAAGGACACGAACTTGGAAACCGTTAGCAGGTCCGAACCTCCTTGAACCTGCCATAAAGTTTAGAACACGTCCGCCCTCTTACGTAATGTCCTCCCGATTCGGCATTATGAAAATTCCTCAACGAGATTAGTATTCACTGTACTAATAGGCCAAACATTTTTTTGAAAATTAAAATCAATATCAATTTGTTTTACTTCATCACTGCCGTAGTCGGGTAGAAAAAAGGCAGTTATATTACCCCGTTTTTTTATGACTTTAATGAAAACTATGAATAATTACTTGATAAAATTAATGAATCTGCCAAGTATAGGTAGTGGTAATAAAAATAGTGTCTGTTTCGAAATCTTAAAAAAAATATTTTTTCATTCGGAGCTCCGTATCTTTAAAACTATGTACTTTTTAACACTAGAAAATCTAAAGTAGTTTTAGTAGAGCAAAGATGCTAAAATATGAGCCCAAATAGAGCTATTTCATTACGTTCGATTGTTCCCAAGATATATATTTTTTAAAAGTAACATTTCATAGAAAATGTACTGAAAAATCAGTAGTTAGTGAATTATAAGTGGAAAGTCTATATCTCAGGAGCCATGAGACGTACAGATGTCTATTAGCACTCAAATTAAAACTGGTTTAATGTGCTAGAAAATAGTTAATGACATATATCTTTCTAGGGGTAGTAGTTTTCATGATTTTTGACACAATATATTAAATAGCCAATTATTTCTTGTTGTTCGGACAAATTATTTGATTTTTGAAAAACTTTACCTCAGAAATCAAATTAAACCTAGTTTAATCTTCTTTTAAGTACGGTATGACGTTTATCTTTGTAGGAATAGTAGTGTTTATGATACATATGAATATGAATTTTGGATATAAAATTTAGCCCGAACAACTATAAATAAATTTATTTTAGCAAATATCTTGAAAAATGCTACTCCTGCAAAGCTAAACTTCTTTATAGTGCATTTAACCAGATTTAATCTGAAAGCTTACATACACAGAGGTCTACGTAAGCTTTATGGTTCCTGAGATAAAGACTTTCCACAATAAACTCAGTAACTACTAATTTTTTAGTATATATTTCATCAAATAATTTTTTTTTTTTTTAAAAACTGTATCTCGGGAACGATTGAACGTAAATACCTATATTAGGGCTCATATTTTAGCATGTTTTTTTCTCCCCGGCTCTTGTACTAGTAGATATTATGAAAAATTAGGGATGAACTTTAATCGCAATAAATAACAGATTATGCCATATCAATTTCTAAAACTTCTCCGATGATATTTATGTTTATATATCTCGTACGTTATTACGCATTGTAACAGTTACGAAAGAGACAATGAGAGGAATGTGATAGGCTAACAATACGATCAGGATTGCGCAAGTGGCGAACGGAGGAAGACAGGAGCTAAAAACATGCTCCTGTTACGTCAGCTCGAAGATCGAGGTACATGGCGTCTATTTATAAAAGCAATTGTTAAGCCATTTACTGTATAGCTAATAATAACTCTAAATGGTACAGCTTACGTCATTATCTGCGGTCGCGGTAAGGAACAAGGAAAATATGACACGATTATTCTAAAATGTCTCACAAGCAAATAAATTGCGCGTTGCTACGTTTTATCTCAATGCTAAGTCGAGATAGTCGCCATTCAAAAGCCAAAGACTGACCTGACTTTTCTGAAACATGAAGGCACCTGACTGTCAGTCTGACTGACGCTAACTTGTTCTTTCGGATCGCAATAAACTGAAAGATTGATAGGCCGTTAATTAAGCATTTACCTGTATGAAGAAATTGAAATATTAATATTCGGATTTTAAATTTTCTCAGAATGGAGTTGAGCTTTGGGGCTCCACTAAACCTTCGAATTCCTCTCGTATTCAATCCTTACAATCCAAAATCCTTCGTAAAATCCTCAATGCTCCTTACTTTGTCACAAATAAAATCATACATAAAGACCTTAATGTTCCCTATGTAACCGATCTAGCCCGAACCAGATGTCACTCCTTCCATTATAAACTCTCTAATCACTCAAACCCCCTAGTTTCTAATCTTATATCCTCTTCCATTCCTGACAATCCTCCGAGGCGCCTGAAAAGAAGACGGCCACGAGACCAGCTAATGTAAAATGTCATTAGAGTGCTACCAATGGTTTGTTTCTCTACACACCTGTAACACTCCAATTGAACTTTGATCAGATTTACTAAATGTATTATAATGTACAGTTGTAAATAGCAATAAATAAATATTTAAAAAAAAAAAAATCGGAATTATCGACATGAACAGACTTTTCTTACCTTTGAAACAGACCCTTAAGTGAGTATGTGGGTCGATGTGTGACATGTCCCAATCTCACCAGAGGAGATCATAACACAAAAAATATTAGAAACCAATCGGGAATATATGGAATATAAAATGGTGTTTCTTAGTAGAAGAAAAACGTTGAAGTACTAAAAACGGTAACAACATTTTTATAGAGTACTAAAAATGGTGGCAACTTTTTCTTGCCTCTCTAGTACGAGGTTTTTACGTCCATCCTATCTATTATGTCTAGAATTTCCCCATTTTAACTACTACTCCTACGAAGACTAACGTTATAAACTACTTTATAGTACATTAAATTATCTTTAATGCTCCTTATATTACATATTAATTACATATGGAGTCAATAGAGGATTACATAAAAAAACGGTTCATGAAGTTCCACTCCCAGTTGCCGACAGTTAAAGGAGCAGTGACCTACAACCTGGGAAACACAACCTCAACCCGAAGACTGAAGCCCAGACTGCTGCAGGACATTCTGTTATAAATTTTAATAAATATAAAATTAATTCATAGTCACACTACCTCTATTTTACTTATTATTATTACTCATTTTATTTATTATTTTTTCTATTTTCTTCTCTCGTCCCTTTTTCAAATTAACTTGTTTCTTTTCACTATTAGAGGGCAATTGTTTGTTTTATTTAAGTTTACCAATACCATTATTTTTTGTTATTAATTTTACTTTCCTCTTTTATTAAGAAGCATTATTCTTATCTATTTATTTTATTACTATTTTTTTTTCTTTTAGTAATAACATTGTATATAGTTAGGGGTGTCTTTGTACGAGACTATACCTCCCCCCCACCATAATCAACGGTTAAAAAATATATATTTAATATAACAGTTATATCAACCATGTAAGGCCAACCAGGCCGATCTGGTATAAAATAAAATAAATAAAAAAAAAAAAAACTATCTTTAATTTGATCGTTGGCAGACATCTGTACGTTCCTGAGATATAGTTTTTCATAAGTCAAAAATTTTGAAAGTTTCTCTTGAATTTCCCCCTAGAGAGAACCCCTCCCCCCCCAAGTGCCTAGGCGGGCCGTTTTTGAAAGGTTTGTACAGTCTGGTCAAGAAGTAATTGTTCCTTACTTTCATTTTCGAATAGAGATGAATTATTTATTCTTACATTATCAGTTTATGAATCCACAACGGTTGGAAAGTAGCAGACTCTGGATCAGTATAGCCGTGGGTCGTTGGGAACGACCTTGTTCAGTTTCCTGCCTTTTCAAGTTCTTTCCTGTCTCCTCCAAATCCGACCTTGCTTCATGTGATATTTCTCTGGTTACTGCAATTGTTGGATGGTAGTGAGAAAAACTTTCAAAAATTGCATTTTGTATTAATACAAATTATTATTTATTTTAATTTTAATCATTTAAGCGGTGCTCTCTGGTATTAATATGTTTCCTGAATGACTAACTGTTTCTTCTTTAAATTCTTAAAACCAAGAAACTATGTACAAGTAAACTATGTTTATATAGCTAACACCAACACTAACTAACACTTTATTGAAACATTCCCTCCAATTTTCTATGACAATGTTGAAGGAGAACTTAAAATTTTCCAAAATGTTTTTTTAATTTGTATAAAGTACAGGATAGTGGTGAAGGATCGGATTTAACCATAGTTTAAGCCGAATTTAAGAAAACTTCCTTTATCAATTTCTTATCAAATTCTTTCTATACGCCTTCAACTCAAGGCCAGGCCTTACTTGACTTTTGATTGGCTGGATGGATATTGTAAGTGGACTGTGTTGGAAATGAATTGTAATAAAATATAAATCATAATTAACAGAAAAGATCTATTGTATAAGTTACAGTTGGTGTTGGGAAAGACTAAAACAAAACATTTAGTGTTAGAGTTCATTAATTTTGATGAGGGGTCTATGGATTTTAATAATTATATGCATATTGATGATGATGGATTTGATGTTGTGAATTATATGGAAAGATGTGAACTTACTCCAGGCTTCCTTTTTCATCTTCGCATTCCTATATTTCCCCTCTCCTCTGTTACTGGGAGGCGCTTCACAATGTCTCTACTCACTCGTGGTTTTATTTTCACTGAATATAAAAGAAAGCAAAGAAAAATGACTGCTTGTAGAAAAAGGTGGCTCTCTCATATCTCACGTTTCTTCTTCTCCCCACAAAAGGCGCAAGAGGGGGTAAGTTCTGTTGTTGGCCTGGTTCTGGCTAAATTGGCTGCATATAGAACATTGAAGACCTGATGGCTGACTTGTTTGTGACAAAGGAAGGAGCATTAATGATTTTATATTGTAAGGATTGGATACGAGAGGAATTCAGTGGTTTAGTAGAGTTTCAAAGCTAAGCTCCGTAAGTCCAGATAGGCCTTATTATAGTGATATAAATAATTTTTTTATAATTTGTAGGAAGTTCAGACAGTTTGTCTAGTAAGTATTGTAATAATCGGAATCTGCAAGCAGTTTTCTCTCTTTTCAGTCTTTTATAAGGATTCCATGTCAGTCGTTTGTCCAGATGTAGTCCTAAGTAACGGATCCGTTCCACAGGAATAAGTGGGGTGCTGTTGGGCAAGAGGTCATGGGTTTACGACGAAGGGTAATGTGATTTTGTTAGATTTGTAAAAATTTATTTTAATCTTCCAGGTTTTACACCTTCCTTCAAGGGTAGTTTTGTGGGTTTGGGATACAATGGAAGGATCATTATTCATAATAGACATCGGCATATGTAGTGAGGATAGTTAGGATAGGATAGGATGGAACCAAGAATACTACCTTGAGGTACACCAGCTGACTGAGGAAATAGGAATGAATAGGCCCTGTTGAGATTTAATTTTTATAATCTTTCAAAGATAAGATCGGATAATGAGGAGGTGTGTAGTGAGTAGGAATTCATGGATCTTGTATAGCAGTCCCGACTCGATTAAAAACAGTATTATTAATAAGAATTTGAAAATGTCCGTATAGATTGAGTTAGAAAGAATATGTCTAACATTTTCATATAAACAGTAGTTAACCGACGGAGATTCTTTTGTTTTTCACTTTTCTTCTTTAAAATATAAATTCAGCAGTTCTTATATTAGTATAGCTACCAATAACATTGACCCAGAATATTCGACCGTTTTCTTATAGCGTATAAGGGGGTAGAGCTCAATTTGCCATGTTGGAGTAGTGCTTTGGAACTATTTTCACATTTATTACTAATCAATATAATACAGCACATTAAAATATTGTGATGGAGTACGGATATGAATAGATTTATTTCTTAGCGCATTGCGCTCTCTTCTGCTTCCTCGGTGCCGTCTCATAACCCACCAATTACAACTTCGAAGAAGGAGACCCCGAGAAAAATATTGGAGAGAATGATGAGTAGATGAGAGAAATAGTGTTGCGTAGATAAAGTGGACATATTTACACACAGAGAGCGGAAATAGTTTGGCAACGGCAGCGAGGTGGTTCGCTCTTCAGAGCCCGTCCATTAATTCAGTTCGTTTATGCCTTCTGAGTCGTTCGGTCGTACGTTGTGTCTTGTTCGGGTTTGAACTTTCGGGTTCGTTGAAAGTTCTGTGTTCACAAGCCTGCTTCTGCCTTTTATCTTCGTCTGTGCCTAGAATAACAAAGGTAGGATTGTGTTCTAAATTTTATCTACAGTACATTGACTCTTCCAATTGATATTAAAATCATTTGCAATAACGAAATATACATATATATATATATATATATATATATATATATATATATATATATATAATGTATAATATATATAAATAACAAAACCATCTATATAGTCTGGATGCACCTTTATTAATTTTATACTCCTACGTTTCAGCCATTCCGGCGATTTTCAAGGATCCACTAATTAAAAATGTTACATTCCATTAAAACATTATGAAAAATTAAATTCCCTACCTTATTCACACTATCACAGCCAAACATACTTTATTGCAGGCCATTAATCCTTAATCAATTTTTATCATTAGTCAATTTCCTATAAAACTTCTTAAATTAGGAAACAATAAGCACTTATAAATTAATTTTCATATTTAATGTAATTTAATTACCTATTATTTTTACAGTTTCACTTATTACAGTAATTAGTATACAATTTCTATTTCACTTAGTCACTATATCAACACTACATTGAGTAACCTACCTCAACATCCCAAGTTTGCCATATTCTAATTATAAATTCAATTTTATTCCAGTTTATTTATTCACTTATATTAGTATTTAAAAACCTATGAAATTTGATCATATATTATTTATCTTAACAAAACAAAAAGAAAACATTATGTTCATAAATTAACTTTATTTAAAATTTCAGGATAATGCTGGTTCAAATTTTTTGTATCTCATTTGAAATTAACGTATAATAAATATAAATATCCTCCAACATTTTTCTTTTGAAGGTATTATTTTCTTTTTGCTAAATCATTGTTTTTCCAAATCAGAACTATGCTTATTTGGAAATGGCTGATTTGTAGGAGTGTAAAATTAATTTTAAAATGTGTTGAGACTATACGAATGTTTTTTTTATCACTAAAATATATGTATATATTTGTAGGAAGATAGTCCAGGTGGTGGTCAATAAAGATATCAAAATAGTAAAAGAAAACTATTTATTGTTAACCAACGTTTCACCCCACTTTGCAGTACTTCTGAGCTAAATGAAAAAATAAGATACAAATATTTTAAAAATTAACAAAACATTACAATAAGAACATTTCAGAACAATTGTTATGTTTTAAAGGATATATATATATATATAAATAATTAATAATAACAATATAAGGAAGTATATACATGTAGGTAGACTGGAAAGAAGTTACTTATAAACATAACCAGTTGTGATAGAAGTTCTCAATATAGATCTACACTAATAAATTGTAGTTAGATCTATATTATTTATAGATGTTGTTAATCCTTGTTTTTCATTTATCCCTGAGGAAGCCCTGCAAAGTGGGGTGAAACGTTGGTTAACAATAAATATATTTTTTTACTATTATTGGCCACCACCCGGTCTGTCTTCCTACAATCTATTTCATTCGGTCAACTATCTTCTTCCAATAATTTATGTATAGATTTTTCTTGACTGTTAATGTTAATATTTTTTTTAGAATATTTTCAGTAATTTCAAGTTCGGTCAGTAATAAACAACAATATTATGGTGACGTTTGGAGATTTTATTGTCCTCATTTTCATGTTGTGCCGCATAAAAAATAGTTTTTGGGGAAAAAAAGTAATTTTCTTAACTAATAAACATATATATAATACCATATATTATCATAAATCAGGATATGACGGTTAAAAATGGTTACATATAAGTGAAATAAAAAAAAAAAGATACCGAACTCAAAAAATTTCATGATAATTCAGATAATGAAGTACACGTAAATTTTCAATTTTTTACTGAATACGATAATTTATAACAAACTTTTAACTTTTATTGTTTATAACAAACTTTTATTGCCCACAACTGTGTGGCAGATTGTAATATCTATCAATAAATAAATTTATCCATTAAAAAAAAAAAAAAATCCAGATATATCCTCAAACATAGCAATAGCGAAGCAATGCCGGGTCAGCTATAATAAAATAAAGGAAAATTTATATTTATTTACCTTTAGGTAAAGCGAGAATTACTCACAAGTAAAGATTATATTCGGGCGAATCGAGTTACGAATCGAAAACTAAGTCATTCTTTGGTGCTCATCGTGATTTGAACCTGAGCAAAATTTATGAAGCCATAGGCCAGAGGCACAGAGGGTATAGGCTTTTCTAAAATCAAATTGACACGTATGTGTAATGTAAATGTTTCTTATTAATATGTTTGTGGGGTTATAGCAAAGCACTTCAGCGCCCTAAGTTTGAAAATTCTGCGCCTACCAATATCAGAGGGTCTTAAAAACTTATTAGGATTTCTATAAAATTAAATATTATTTTAATATAAAACAAAAGTTTAAACTCAATTTGAAAATGGTCAATTTTGGAAATTACAATGGTTATGTTAAGGCCATTTTTATGGCCTATTCTAGGGTCTGGTTACTATAGTAGGCATTTAATTCATTCAACAATCAAAGTGTTATTCCGAGAACAATACATGACTCATGGAGAATCTGCATTGTAGATACTCTTCACAGCGGGGAGATATAACAAAAGCAATCGTTCTTGAAGCACGTGTCATTGAGGTGCTGTTGTCGAAAGCAGAAGTCCTGTTGCGCGATAATGTTCCAGCTTCCTCATCCAGAAAGTCTGACTTGTGAAATGCATATCGAATCATGTTCCTGAAGTAAGACTCACTGAGCTGGAAGATCGTGAAAGTTTTCAACTACATAAATTGATGATATCAAACGATGACGTCTGATTCAGTGCCACCTCTATACTGGGGAATCAGGGCCCCGCGATCCTTGGGCCACTAGCAGTTATGAACGATAGCATTGTTAGTACACCAAGTAATGACCAATTTTTTTTCCATTTTTATCCTATAAAAAAGGATTGTTACAAGTTTGTTTAAATGTTCTTTTTTTTATACTCCTTTCTGGCATACCAGGGGGGGAGGAGAAGGTAGATGTCTGAAGATTACCACTATATCCTAAAAATGGTGGGGGATCAAGTTTTCATTTAGTGGGATTAACACAGAAATAAAAGTCGACCACGAGCCTGTCGAAGTTGGCGCTTTAACTCCCTCGGCTACGGCTCTCTCAATCCCGGTGTGTACTTTTAGAAGTTACAAGACACTTGATAAAGTGAGAAAGTAATAGTCCCTTCAGTAAATGCCTGAACAGTGCCAGACTCTAGTGAGTCATAAATCAAAACGGTAACATGATCAATGTAATACAGTCCACTGCGTTTGATAAGTACAAATGTGCTGACTAATTTAATTGAAATATGAAAATTTAATACATTACTGAGCTCGTATACACGTGGGCCCACTTTTTTTAAATACAGCTCCTGTATCTTCGCATCAGTTGCTACACTACTGTTACAGCCAGAAATGTCTTCCTCTGACCTATCGGAGTAAATCATCCTTTCTTCATAGTACAAGAGCCGGGGACAAAATTTTGTTTTAAAAAAAGGCATTTGTTTTACCCCAATTTTTAATTACTTTAATGAAAACTATGTATTATTACTAGTCAAAATTGATGAGTCAGTCGGTAAAGCCCAAGTACAGGTATTGTATACAATATCGGCTGTTTTAAAATGATAAAAAAAATTTATTTTCCTTTTGGAGCTCTATATCTTTAAAACTACCTGCAACGATAGAAACCTAAGAGAACATTATTTAAAGTAGGGTAAATTTTCTAAAACATGAGCCCTAATAGAGCTATTTAGGTTCAATAGTTTCCGAGATATAGACTCATCAACTCCCTCCACTACAGTCTGTTCATATAGGGGTCATCCTACAGGTAACCGACCTATTTTATGGATCGAATTTGACATCACTTGACGCCGCGAATTAAAAGTCAACCCCCTAGGCCGGAATCGAACCAGCGCATTTATAGATATGAGGTTGCTAAGGTAATGGTAATTTTTGATTACTTTAATGAAACCTATCTATAATTATTAGTCAAAACTGATGAGTTTGCCACGTACAGTTAGGGGAATAAAAAAATGGTGGCTTTGTCAAAATTAAAAAAAAAAAATACTTTTTCATTCGGAGTTATACACTTAAGAACTACCAACAACACTGGAAAAGCTAATAGAACATTATATAATGTAGAGTTAATTTGCTACATAAGCCCTAATAGAGCTGTTTACGTTCAGTAGTTCCCGAAAAATAGCTTCTTAAATTGCAATATTTCACGAACTGAAAAATCAGTAGGTAGTGAATTCATTTTGAGAAATCTTTTTTTTTTTTAAATATTTATTTATTGCTATTTACTACTGTACATTATAATACATTTAGTAAATCTGATCTAAGTTAAATTGAGTGTTATAGGCGTGTAGAGAAACTACCCATTGGTAGCACTCTAATGAAATTTTACATTAGCTGGTCTCGTGGCCATCTTCTTTTCAGGCACCTCGGAGGATCGTCAGGAAAGGAAGAGGATGCAAGGTTAGAAATTAGGGAGTTTGAGTGGTTAGGAAGTTTATAATGGAAGGAGTGATATCTGGTTCGAGATAGATCGGTTACATAGGGAACATTAAGGTCTTTATGTACGATTTTATTTGTGAAGGAGCATTGAGGATTTTACGAAGGATTTTGGATTGTAAGGATCGAATGCGAGAAGAATTCGAGGGTTTAGTGGAGCCCCAAAGCTCAAATCCATATGTCCAGATTGGCCTTATTACAGTCATGTAGATCAGTCTTTTGTAATGTGTTGGAGGTTTAGACTGTTAGTCTAGTAAGTGCTGTAATAGTCGAATTCGACATGCAGATTCCTGTCTTTTCAGTCTTGTGTGAGTATTCCAGGTTAATCGTTTGTCCAAATGTATTCCAAGGTTGCGGATTTGTTCGACAGGGATAAAAGTAACATCATTAAATGAAACTGTAGGGCAGTCGGTAGGTTTACGACGAAGGGAAGCGGAATATTTTGTTCTGCTTCTATACATTCAAGATGAATTGGGTTAAGGATATCAGGATGTGGAATAAAGGTTTTAGAGAGGTGTTGTTTGAATGTTTGTGATTTTTTTGCGTCAGTTATGGTCCATGTTTGGGATTTTGAGAAATCTATATCTCAATAATTGTTCGATGTCTGCCACCACTCAAATTAAAGGTTTAATTTGCTATAAAGTATTTTATTACGTCTATCTTCGTAAGGGTAGTGGTTTTTATGGTATTTTCAAAACTTTTATCCAAACAACAAAATTGAATAACATTTTGCTAATTAATTTTGGAAAACATCATAAAAACCACTACCCTTACGAAGATAGATGTAATACAATACTTTATAGCAAAATAAACCAACTTTAATTTGAGTGCTAGCAGATATCTGTACGGCGAACTACTGATTTTTCAGTGCATAGTTCATAAAATGTTGCAATTTAAAATACTGTATCTAGGGAACTATTGCACGTAGAGCTCTATTAGCGAATAGTTCCGAGTGAAAATTAAAATTTTTATTTTTAAGTTTTGAAGCAGCCACTCTTTTTTATTACCTCTACCTATACTTGGCAGACTTGTTTATTCAATAAAGAGCTGTCTGTGCTTTGAGCGCCTTGATATTTTCATGCCTAGTAGCATGGGCCAAAAAGCTTCTCTAGATTTCGAGGTCATGGCTGCTGCCAACTGATTAAAATTATTTTAGGCTCACTAAACATGATTCCTATTAATCGATTCTGAAATCGAAAAATACTATATTCTTTAAATCGATTCAAGTTTTGAAAAACGATCTAAGCGTATTGAATAAAAAAAATTGAAAATGTACCACTGGAATAATAATAAGTGAAAAATAAATTATAAAAGTAATTACAAATACGGAAAAAATTATAAGGAGGAAAGAGTGAGGAAGCAAATGAGGGTTACAATAACAAGTACAATAACATGGGAGATAGATAAATATAAGTAAATAGATAAATTATATTTTGTAGGAGGATAGTCCGGGTAGTGGTCAATACAGGTATCATAATATTAAAAGAAAACTATTTATTGTTAACCCGCTTTGTCATGGCCAGATGAAAAAACATGATACAAACATTTTATATTTAACAGAACATTAAAACAAAAAAAATTTCAAAAAAATTGTTGTATTTATAAAGTATATAGAAAAAATATATAAGAAGATGGTCAGGGTTGCGGTCAAAAGAGAAACAAAAATAGTTTACAACTATTTATTTTCCGACGTTTCGCCCCACATTGCAGGGCTTCATCAGGGCTGAGAAGATACAAAAAAAAAAACTAAAAATATTACAAATTGGCTAGGATAAATATTATGTAAAAATAAAGTGATAAGAAATTACACACAAATAAAAGGAAGGAAGACGTAAAATAGTATCAATACAAAATAAAATTGAATAAACAATGATAAGAATAAAAAAAAAAAAAAAAGTAACAATGGTAAGAGTACGTAAAATATACAGTTAGAGATTAAATAAACGTCTAGAAAGAATAATTATGAATAAAAAATAATAATGATTTATTTATAATCTTAATATTTTCTTGAGACTGGTAAATTTTTTTAAAATAAATAATTTAAATTCTATCCATTATAGTCTCAAAACCTTTATTTCTCTTATAAGTCCGACGTTTCGGCCAATCCGGCCATCTTCAGGGACAATCTACTTAATAAAACTTTGAAATTATATAATTTAAAAAACTCAAAACTCCATGCAGGCTATTCTGCCCAGGTCAAAAACATCAATTTCTAATTAGTCAATATTCACTTAAAACAAAATCAAAATCATTCATCAGCAGACACTATTTCTTAAACTTTTATCACTTGTTTGAATTGTTGTGATAAAAGTTTAAGGAATAAGTGTCGTTGATAATATGATTTTGTTTTAAGTGAATACTGACCAATTAGAAATTGATGCTTTTGACCTGGGCAGAAAGCCTGCATGGAGTTTAGAGTTTTTTAAATTATATAATTACAAAGTTGTATTAAGTAGATTGTCCCTGAAGATGGCCGGATTGGCCGAAACGTCGGACTTATAAGAGAAATAAAGGTTTTGAGACTATAAGGGATAGAATTTAAATTATTTATTTAAAAAAAAATAATAATGATATTAAAATAATAATAAATGTTTATTTGCATTATTCGGAAAATAAATAGTTGTAAACTATTTTTGTTTCTCTTTTGACCGGAACCCTGACCATCTTCTTATATATCAATTTTTACAGTCAACTATGTATAATTATATTATATAGAAAAAAAAATTAACAATCATCATATAAGGAAATATACAATAGGTAGACTGGGAAAAAATTACTAATAAATAAAATGGATTTAGTGAATGACACAATTTCTTCCTTATTAAAATAC
>NW_027109825.1:314528-326892 GCF_000696795.3 Halyomorpha halys
AATAATTAAATAATAAGTTCTCAATATAGATCTAAACAAATAAATTGTAGGAGACTACTCATTAAAATTAGTTATAAATATGGTATAGAGATAAAAATAGAACATATTAGTGCAGTAGATAGGGTATATGTGAGGTATAGTATACGTAAAGGGGAATATTAAGAAATTTGATAAAAATGAACAATAATCATAATCTGTCAGAATGGAGTGCTTTTACTGTTTTGATAACTTTATTGGCTGCCAGCCGGACTATCCTCTTACAATCTACTTCATACGGTCACCTATCTTCTTTCAAGATAAATTATATAGTTATACTGTTATACAACAACAGTAATATGAACATATATAGCATGGGATCTGTAAGGTGTATAAATACACGATATGGTTACTGTGAAAAGAGAAAAACAATGTACACGTCTCGACAGCGAACTGTCCCATAAAGTAAATACTCCTGTAAGCAGGATTAGCATAATCGATATCGAAATAAAATTTGAATATTTTATTTTACAAATTCCCAAAAATATATAAATTTTTACTAGTGAAATATACATACTTCCTAGGATTATCGCTGCCAAAGTTACAAACAGTAATATCGGAATGTTTTGATGTAGGGAAAACAATATTTTAATTGGATATTATTGTAATATCGACATCTAATTTCAATATCGATTCGAAACAGTTTAACTAAATATATCTATTTTATTGTCCTTCATTCCAATAAAATTTCAAAATCTTTCACTAATAAAATATTGATTATTGAAGTTATTTCTATTAAATATTCTTAAAATATATTTTATAACGTTTGATATTAATATTATTAAGCATGTCGATATCAAAATAAAATTTCAATATTTTATTTTAAAAATATTTAGTAATGAGATATGAATATTTTCTTGAACTATCACTGCTAATATTTGATATCGATATCAAAAAGAAATATATTATTTATTTGTTCTCAAAATTTTAATTGTTAAATATTGCCATATTGATATTTTGCACCTTTTTGTTTTAAAGATTTATCTAATTATATTTTTGTTAATATTGAGGGTTTTTTTGAATATTCGTTATGTTTATGTTATTGTTGTCATGACGTTACTTATCCTTAATAAGAATTTTGCATGATTTGAAGAAGGTAGGATAAATCATTGTTTGACTCAAGAATAAATAAATAACTATTTCGCTTTTCTGGATGGTTAATACATACGCGCAAGATGGCTGATGACATAATGAAGTACTCTCCTCAAAATGTCAACGCATCATAAATTATGTAAAATCAATATCAACGTGACAGGCTAAAAGCCTTCAGCAGCGCTACCTGTAATTAAGACAGAAACTAATTAAGAAGATGATATCCTTTGCATGGGAACTAATAATCATTGATTTGAAACGTGCTTATTAATGCTACTATAGAAATTTGAATTTATAATCCATAGAAGACAGAATCTTATGAAATTTGTATCTTTAAAATAATAATATTAATAATTAATTAAGTTGTGTAACTCCTGGTTTGGGATAAAACATTTTGTAATTTTAAAAGTTTTCATTTTTTTCAATTACCATATTTTACGATATAGTGACCTAATTAACAAAATATAACTTGATCTAAGTATGTTAATATAGAGAAACTCATGACATTAGTGTACTAAATGTGTATTGTATCTCACTGAACTTTAGTACGGTCTGGAATTAACTAAAACTAGTGCTAATTTTTTATTTTATTTATTTATAGAAATTTATAACTCTATAAAAAAAAATGCAAGAAGCAAATGTGATAAATGTTTCAGAACATATGGTAATCTAGCGAAAGATCCACTCAATAGTGGTACTTAAAACATTGCTTTAAATTAGAAGATCCCATGGCCATCTTCTTTTCAGACATCTCGGAGGATTATCAGAGAGATTAATAACTACTGGGTTTGAGTAGGCTAGATGTATCTAATGTAATGAGGTATATTTATTTCAGGCCAAATCTGTGACGAATGGGATATTGAGGTGTTTATGGATGAGTTTATTTGTGACGTAATAAGGAGCATAAGGATTTCGGATTGTAGGGATTGGATACGCGATGAATTTGATTGAGCAGTGCTAATCTGTGGGAATGAATATTAATATCCATTAAACCAAGATAACGACAAATTCACAGTTTTGTTGAGCAATAGATTTATTTATTTACCATCCATTGTTAAGAATGAGAAATTAAGAATTAATTTTTTTGAGTGATTTTGAAATTTTTTGTTTTAATTATTTCAAAGGATTTTGGAATGAAAGGAGGTATAATCTGCAACAAATAGGATATATTTGTGGATGAATTTATTTGTAAGAATTGGGTGTAATAGAGCTCAATTATTTTCATTTCAATGCGAACATTTTGTGCCAAATTTTTTTTTTGAACATACCTATTTAAGGGTTTCTCGAGGTGCGAAAAAACGAATATAAACTTTTTTTAGCTACTAAAAAATCTTTTATCACACTTTGATCGGCCATTCATTCTGAATTGTTTCAATACAGTACTAATATTGAAGCACATTGAGGATTATTATAAAAACATTATTCATATTTTATCGTAGTATATATGACAATATTATATAGTTCATTCATTTAGACAATATTATAGATAATCAAATTGTCTAAATTAATAAGAAAAAATCACCAAAATCGGTTCAGTATTAACTATTATACTGGGAAGTTAGCTGTTTATGTAACTATGTTATGTTTATGTTACCCTCTTATCACTTCATCTATGTATTAATCGATATCAATGTTTCAATAGTGTTCAATTAATGTACATACATCCTCACATATACAAATAGCGGAGCATTCCGTGTCTGCAAGTTTGCAATATTTTGTGCCAACTAAGTAAGAAAACAATATGTGAAATAATTAACAACGTGACACCTCGAGTCTAGACGCTGACGTTGTCTGACCTTTCTTATATTACACTTTTATGATTAATCACCTCGTGTCATTTTATCCTAAGGCGGAAAGTAATTAACCTAAAGCATGCAATTAATATCAAATTACACTAATTTAAACCGGCGCTACACGGACTAAATCTGCCAGGCACATTGCAGTATCTCGGAACCACTAACTCGCGGCCAAACTAATCTTGTAGCTTCTTCTCAGAATCTTGCAATAAAGATCCTGAGAACCTATCCTCCAACTTGCATCACATTACCTTTCCCAGATCCTCTCCTAGTTCAGTTTTATACAAGTAGTCAGCTGGATCGTATCTTACACATACTGTGCGTGTAGTCCCGTTAGTATGTGTCAAACAAATCTGTTTTTATATAAGAAGATGGTCAGGTTGCGGTAAAAAGTGAAACAAAAATAGTTTACTACTATTTATTTTCCGACGTTTCGCCCCACTTTGCTTCATCGGGGCTAAAAAGATACAACATGATACAATGATAAGAATAAAAATACAAAGATAAGATACAATGATAAGAATAAAAATACAAAGATAAGATACAATGATAAGAATAAAAATACAAAGATAAGATACAATGATAAGAATAAAAACAAGTAACAATGGCAAGAGTAAAAATTTCTTTATAAAATACGTAAAATATAAAGCTAAAAAAGTACAGGATATGCACATAAAACAAAAACAATATGGGGAGGGATAAATGAAAAAAAAAGTTATAGAGATAAAATGAACGTCATGAAAGAATAATAAAAATAAAAAAGTAAATAAATAAATAATAATAAAATGATAATAAATGAGCATTGAGCAAGTCAGGACAACAACTGTTTTTAATTTAAATAATCCGGAATATTATTATATTTTATATTATTATTAAATAATATAAAATAATAACAACTGTTTTCAATTTAAATAAATAATAATAATAATTAGATAATCTCTTTTTAATTTAAATAATCACTGGAGAATCAAAATAAATCCTGAAAATCCCACCAGATCACCTTTACTCTCCGTCGTAAACCTCTGCCCTCCTGTCCTGCAGTGTTCTTTCTAGATACACCACTAACACCTGTTGAACAGATTCGATACTTAGGACTCCATCTTGACAAGAGACTTACTTGGAATCCACACACAAGACTGAAACGACAAGAAACTGCTCGTAGATTCCGATTGCTACAACACTTACTTGACAAACGCTCTAAACTTCCCATTCATTACAAAAAATTAGTATACACTACAATAATCAGACCAATTTGGACATATGGAATTGAGCTCTGGGGCTCCACCAAACCATCAAATTCTTCCCGCAAACCAATCGTTACAATCCAAAATCCTACGTAAAATCCTTGATGCTCCTTATTACGTCACAAATAAACTCATTCATAAAGACCTTAACATCCTATTCGTTGCAGATTTGACCCAAAACAGATATGCGTCTTTTTATTCCAAACTCCTTAACCATCCTAACCCATTAATTCTTAATCTTTCATCCTTAACAATCCCTGATAATCCTCCGAGGCGTCTGAAAAGAAGATGGCCACGGGATCTTCTAGTTTAAATTAATGTTTGAAGTACCACCAATGGGTGGTTCCTTCCCAAGATTTTCAAGTGTATATGAAACATACTACATATTTACCTATTGTATTATTTTGTAAAGTTGTAAATTATATTAAATAAATAATTAAAAAAAAAAAATTTTGTCTGAAAAGCTATAAATCAATTTATTTTGGCAAAAATAAAGAACTACTACTCCTACAAAGATAACCATCATAAACTACTTTATAGTACATTCAACTAGCTTTAATTACGGCGAATAGTTTTGATATTATCAAGTGTATATGAAACATACTACATATTTACCTATTGTATTATTTTGTACAGTTGTAAATTACAATAAATAAATAATTAAAAAAAAAAATTAAATAATCCGGAAGATTTGGAGACTGTGTAATATTGTTTGTAGTAACTATGATAACATTTATGATATTGAATTTTCGGATGATTCTGACACAGACAGTGTTAATAATATTGAAAAAAACGTCATTGATGAGTCTGACGAGAATGATATTCAAGTTTCTTATGATGAAAATGATTCTGATGACGCCTTTTTCATTGGGAAGTAGACTAATAAATTACATAGTATGCTATATGGCACAAATTAACTTTACATTGAAATCTGATTGCAAATATTTTTCTTAGGAAAAGACAGAACGCGATGGAACAGAAAACCACTTCTCAAAAACTCCCGAACTAGGTCCCATAATTTACTCATGCCCGGTGTTAATAGATTTAGAGAAAAATCGTAAAACGCCAATAGAATGTTGGGAATACTTTCTCAATAAACAAATTTTTAAAGTAATTGTAAAAAATACAAATGAATATATTGATACAATAATAGAAAAATCCAGCCGTGAGAGGGATGAAAAATCAACTACTGTAACGGGAATCAAAGCATTGATGGGATAATTATATTTTACTGGCCTTTACAGAAGTAGGAGGCAAAATATACGCGATTTGTGGGCAATAGTTGAACTATTTAGAACTGTAATGTCAGGGAATCGATTTTCTTTCCTTATTTGTAGCCTACGTTTTGATGACAAAAATACAATACCTGGCGGAAGAGATTTGACAAGCTTGCACTGATAAGGGCAATTCAGTCGATTCATTGATAATTGCAAATGTGGTTATTCATTGGGACAAAACGTCACGATTGTCGAAAAGTTAGTCTTTCAGGGGAAGATGTTTTCGGCAGTTCATGCCGTCAAAGCCGAATAAATATGGCATACAAATTTTCGTTCTTGTAGATGCCAAACTCCATTATGTCAGTAATATGGAAGTTTATCTTGGAAAGCGACCTCACGAATCTTTCCTCGTGAGCAATAAACCGTTTGATTTTGTCTTGAGGCTTACTTCACACATTCATCAGTCAGGGTGCAATATAACCGATAACTGGTTTACCAGCAACCCTTTAGTCGTCGAATTACCAAAGAAAAAATTATCTTTTGTTGGAAGTATTCGAAAAAATAAAAAAATAATTGCCTCCCTGCTTTGTGACACCAAAAAACAAAGCAGTAAACAGTTCTTAGTTTGGATTTAGATCTGAAGGAACACTTGTGCGAAAAGCTAGTTTAATGGACTATAAATAAGTTTATGACCTTTACCTTCGTAGGAGTAGTAGTTTTACGTAGTAGTATATTTGACAAAATAAACTAACAAAATGTTAATTTCTAGTTGTTCGTATAAAATGTTGGATTTTTGAAAAAATATATTTCTAGATCCATAAGACGCACATATGTCTGCCAACACTCAAAATAAAGGAAATTTAACTTTCTATAAAGTAGTTTATGACACTTATCTTCGTAGGGGTAGCAGTTTTTATGATATTCACTTATGAATGTAAATTTGGCAAATGAACATTTGTCCGAACAACTATAAATCAATTTATTTTAGCAAATTTCATTTAAACTATTACTCCTACAAAGATAAATATCATAAACTATTTTATAGCTCATTAAACTAGCTTTAATTTGAGTGCTAATAGACATCTGTACGTCAAATGGTTTGTGAAATATAAATTTTTCAAAATAAATTCACTAACTACTGATCTTTCAGTAAGACCCATACAACATTTTTCTGAAACGTTGGTTTTTAAAAAGCTATATCTCCAAAAATAGTTAATACAAATCACTTTTACCCTTTGTCGTAAACCTACCGACTGCCCTATAGTCTCCTTTAATAATATTGTTCTTACCCCTGTCGAACAGATCCGCTACCTAGGGCTGCAACTGTACAAACGACTAATCTGGAATCCTCACACAAGACTGAAAAGACAGGAAACAGCACTTTAATTCCGACTATTACAGCACTTACTAGACAAACGGTCTAAACTTCCAACACATTACAAAAGACTGATCTACATGACTGTAATAAGGCCAATCTGGACATACGGAGTTGAGCTTTCGGGCTCCACCAAACCATCTAATTCCTCTCGCATCCAATCGTTACAATCCAAAATCCTTCGTAAATTCCTCAATGCTCCTTACTTTTTCACAAATAAAATCAACCATAAAGACCTTAATGCTTCCTATGTAACCTATCTAGCCCCAACCAGATACCATTCTTTCCATTATAAACTCTCTAAACACCCAAACCCACTAGTTTCTAACCTTGCTTTCTCTTCCATTCCTGACAATTCTCCGAGGCGCATGAAAAGAAGATGGCCATGAGACCTGCTAATGTAAAAACGTCATTAGAGTGCTACCAATGGGTAATTTCTAAAAACCTACACGCCTGTACCATTCCATTATGTATTAAAATCTAGATATATGTATGTAAATGTACAGTAGTAAATTTCAATAAAGATATAAAAAAAAAGTTACTTGGAGAAGTTTGTCGGGGGGTGCGGTCAGCAAAGAACAACATAAATAAACAAAACCACATTTATTTATTTTATGCCGACGTTTCGACCTGAGTTTCAGGTCTTCATCAGGGGTTGTGGCGTAGAAGGCAGGATTGTAACTGGTTACACAAAAAAAGTTAGATTGGATGTTTTGTTCCAGATTTAGATCAAACCAGGAGAAACGTGAAACTACGTAATACACGTGATAAGAGGTCCCCAATTTAGATTGTTTATTTAAAGTAGGTTGTGACATAATAGTGAAAACTGTTTTCTTTTTTTAAATTTTATCTTTGAATGATATTATTTTGAACAGTGCTTAAAAAACAAAACAATGCGGTTGAAATAGTGTGTTGATAAGAGATAAAGGTGTGACACAGTGCGGTATTCTATTTTTGTGGACACTACAACTATTTGTTCAGTTATTTGAATGACTCTTGTAGCTACGAGCTCACTAGCCGGGATATTATTATAATATAATTTCAGGTATGATTAATTAAGTATTTTATAATATACCATAATCCTTTCTTTTGTTTATAATATTTGCAACTGCGTTACAACGCGTATAGTAATTTTTGTTTGGATGATTCCTTTTCCTCCATTTAGTTGATAGTATCATGATCTTTGACATGATAAAGCGTGTTAAAATGGAAAAAGTTGTATTAAATGGAGAAATATTTCCTTCTTGTAGCCTCTTAAAATGGTCTAACATTTGACATGGTTGATGTTAAATGTGTGCTTTTAGATAGAAAGGTTGAAAATTTCTGGGTGCTTTTAGAAGGAAAGGTTACAAAATTACGCTAGGAGCTTCTCTGCATTTTAACACTTAGCATTAGTAAAGAAAAACTCTTGATAATTTCCTTTTTTACATTAAGTGACTAGGTAACAGTGATTGGTATTATTGTTAGATTAAGAGTGAAATCTGATGTATTTTGTTTTGAATTTAAGATTTTACTAAATTTAAGATTAAATTTTCTTATAAAGTCTTGAATTGAAGACTAAAATGAACGGCTGTTGAACAGATTCGATACTTAGGACTCCATCTTGACAAGAGACTTACTTGGAATCCACACACAAGACTGAAACGACAAGAAACTGCTCGTAGATTCCGATTGCTACAACACATACTTGACAAACGCTCTAAACTTCCCATTCACTACAAAAAAATAGTATACACTACGGTAATCAGACCAATTTGGACATATGGAATTGAGCTCTGGGGCTCTACCAAGCCATCAAATTCCTCCTGCATCCAATCCTTACAATCCAAAATCCTACGTAAACTCCTTGATGCTTCTTATTACGTTACAAATAAACTCATCCACAAAGACCTTAACATCCCATTCGTTGCAGATTTGGCCCAAAACAGATATGCGTCATTCCAAACTCCTTACCCATCCTAACCCATTAATTCTTAATCTTTCATCCTTAGCAATCCCTGATAACCGTCCGAGACGTCTGAAAAGAAGATGGCTACGGGACCTTCTAATTTAAATTAATCCTTGAAGTACCACCAATGGGTGGTTCCCTCCGAAGATTTTCTAGTGTAAATGAAACATACAACATATTTACTTATTGTATTGATTACTTGTACAGATGTAAATCACATTAAATAAATAAATAAAAAAGATTAAAATGCTTATGTCGGTCTCTACGATTTAATTTGAAATAAACCCTGGTGTGCTAACAATTTTTTGTATATTGTAGGAAGATAGTCCGGGTGGCGGTCAATAAAGATATCAAAATAGTAAAAGAAAACTATTTATTGTTAACCAACGTTTCGCCCCACATTGCAGGGCTTCATCGAGGTTGTCAGATTGAAACAGAGCGAACGACTAAGAAAAGGGGAGCTCGCCTTATTACCATTACTTATTTCCACACCTACTTATTACCTGCCTTACTTATTACCAGCCCTACTTATTACCAGCCCTACTTATTACTAGCCCTACTTATTACCATTTATTAGTTCTGGTTATTTTAGTTTATTACCGGCCCTTTCTTCGTTTTTGTTTGGACATTGTGGCTTAAATGAATTTTAATTGTTAATTGTGATCGTTGTGATCCACAACCGGACCACGTCTATGTTCTCAAAGTGCTGCGTGGCCATTTTGATGTTAAATGCATCATGACTGGTGATTGTGATTAATATAGTACAGTTCACTCCATTCGATGAGTACCATTGTGGTGACTAATTTAATTAAAATATGACAATTGAATATATTACTGAGCCATAATAGACGTGGGCCCACTTTTTAAAGAAACACAGCTTTTATATCTTCTATAACAATAGCTACACTACTGTTACAAAAATAAATATCTTCCCCTGCCGGAGTATCATCCGTTCTTAAGGACCGGCTCTTCCCGTCTCGACCCATCGGAGTCGCTCCCACTGTAAATAGTCTCCACTCAATATTTTATTTTATATTTAACTATTAAAATCCGACGTAAAATCCTTGATACTCCTTATTACGTCACAAATAAACTCATTCACAAAGACCTTAACATCCCATTCGTTGCAGATTTAACCCAAAACAGATATGCGTCTTTTCATTCCAAACTCCTTAACCATCCTAACCCATTAATTCTTAATCTTTCATCCTTAACAATCCCTGATAATCCTCCGAGGCGTCTGAAAAGAAGATGGCCACGGGATCTTCTAGTTTAAATTAATGTTTGAAGTACCACCAATGGGTGGTTCCTTCCCAAGTTTTTCAAGTGTATATGAAACATACTACATATTTACCTATTGTATTATTTTGTACAGTTGTAAATTACAATAAATAAATAATTAAAAAAAAAAAATTTTGTCTGAAAAGCTATAAATCAATTTATTTTGGCAAAAATAAAGAACTACTACTCCTACAAAGATAACCATCATAAACTACTTTATAGTACATTCAACTAGCTTTAATTACGGCGAATAGTTTTGATATTATCAAGTGTATATGAAACATACAACATATTTACCTATTGTATTATTTTGTACAGTTATAAATTACATTAAATAAATAATTTTAAAAAAATATATATTTAACTATTAATTTTATAAATTTGTTTATTCATTTTTATAATTTAATTCGCTAATTTTATTTTATATCTTAAGGGCCTATTATTTTAATCTCTATTCATTATTTTATTGCTAAATTATATGTTTAAGATTATCCAGAGGTCTACTGCCTCAGCAATCGCTAGGTGTATTCATGATTTACTAAGTGTAAAAAGTTTTAACATGCTACATGTTATAAGTATAGAATTATGAGCAGCCCAATTTAAAGTCAACGTTTCATGTTAAATGCAGAGGAGCTCCTAGAGGATTTTCTTGGCAACTTTGTAACCTTCCTTCTTAAGTCTTTACATTACTGAGCTAGTATTGACGTGGCCCCACTTTTTAAAGAAATACAGCTTCTATATCTTCTCATCAATAGCTACACTACTGTTACAAACAGAAATATCTTCCCCTGACTTATCAGTGTACATCATTCGTTCTTCAGGACCGCCTTTTCTGGTCTCTGATCCATCAGAGTCTCCACTACGGTAAATAGTCGTCACCCAATATTTTATTTTATATATAACCATTAATTTTATAAATTTGCTTATTCATTTTCATCATTTAGCTCGCTGATTTTATTTTATCCCTATTCATTATTTTATTGCTGAATTATATGTTTCTATTAATAGTTGTTAACCTCGCCAAATAAATATTTATATCTTAGCCAGTTTGATTTCTTTGGAAGTTTTGTGGCCTTAACAATGAAACTTTGTTTTATAAATTATAATTTTGTTTTAGAGTTTATTGAATCTTATCCTTCATATTATTAAAAATATATATTAGATTGATTTTTATTAATATATTCTTGTTTCAGAGTGGTTTATTTTATTTAAAAACAATTTTTATCCTTTTTTTCTGAACTTTATTCAAAACCTTCCAACGTTTCGACCCTCAGGTCATTTTCAAGGATACCTTTATTTTTTGTCATTTTCTTTTTTAAAAAACTTAAAAATGCCGGCTAATTGCCTTTGTCCCATCTATAAATTCTATATAATTCTTTCTTAAATTTAAAACTCTTACTAACCACTTCTCTTCTTTCTTTCATTTACATTTGCAAACCTTTAAACCTTTGCAACCTAAAGGTTTGCAAATGTAAATGAAAGAAAGAAGAGAAGTGGTTAGTAAGAGTTTTAAATTTGAGAAAGAATTATATAGAATTTATAGATGGGACAAAGGCAATTAGCCGGCATTTTTAAGTTTTTTAAAAAAGAAAATGACAACAAAATAAAGGTATCCTTGAAAATGACCTGAGGGTCGAAACGTTGGAAGGTTTTGAAAAGAATAAAGTTGAGAAAAAAAGGATAAAAATTGTTTTTAAATAAAAAAATATATATATTTTTTTCTCTTTTTCTTTTTATTTTTCGAGATTATTTTTATATATCGATTGCCAGTACAGCTATATAGGAAGATATCCCCGTATAATAGGTCAGGAGAGGGCAAAGACCTTATTAGGTGACACTTACTATCAGATCGCCTCGAGTGGTCTTCCTTCACCTTCCCAGTCTGTCGCTCAAGGATATATTGCTGTCTATCTTAACTATATATTGTAATAGTTCAATATTAACATTGTCCTAACATAGTTATCTTATTTTTAGAACTCGATTATTTATAATTATAATGACTCCTAGAGATGAAATGTTGCATCATATTGAGTAATATGTTCTTGAACTATGTTCTATATTTTTCTCTTATAAATTATTCTACTTAGAATTTTTTTTATTAATTCAGAAAACGACACATTCAAACTCTCATATAAGTCTCGTGTTGCAATGTATAGTATAGGTGCCCATAGATCGTAATTCTTCAAATTATGTATATGTATATATATATATATATATATATATATATATATAGACGTGGGCACACTTTTTAAAGAAACACAGCTTTTATATCTTCTATAACAATAGCTACACTACTGTTACAAACAGAAATATCTTCCCCTGACTTATCAGTGTACATCATTCGTTCTTCAGGACCGCCTTTTCTGGTCTCTGAT
>NW_027109825.1:328397-329377 GCF_000696795.3 Halyomorpha halys
ATATATATTTTCTATTAAGGTCAGAAAAAAAAAATTCTTCAAATTATTAAAAACTAATTTCTAATTGTCCTAATATTCGTAAAATTAGCGAATTAATTTAATTAAGGGACGGTTTCACCAATCTCTGGTAACTTAGCGACATGTCTCTAGTCTACCGTTAAGTTAACCAGGTTACCAAGGTAACCTGAAACTGAGATAACTGTCGTTAGATCAAGCTGGTGATCTCGAAAATTCAAATCAAATTATTGGTTGAACTTCATAATTATAACATTGTTCTGGTTTTATCAAAGTTTTCTATTTCTTCTTTCCATTACTTACGAAGAGCTAAGGCAAGTAAGATTTATTATATTATAGTTATGAAAGTATAGCCATTTGTAATCAGTGAATCGTAATTTATCAGAAAAAATAATGGAATACTTTTTTCAATTAATTTCAAATTTCATACACAAAAATAAATAATTGTTTAAAAAAAATCTGCCCAAGATAACGAATCAAAAGGCTGGGTTTTATGCAAACTCAAATAACTGAAGGTAACATTAACTTTTTTTTTATTTGTTTATTGATGACATTTACAACTGTACATAATAATTCATCCAGAAAATTTGATTTATTACCATAATGACATGATAAAGGTACGTAGAGAAAATACCTATTTGTAGCAATCAATAGTTTTTTTATTAGAAGGTCTCGTGGCCATTTTCTTTTCACATAAAATATTTGTATATTGTTGTCATCGAAATTGTTGTTTCAGCATAAACCAGAGAAGCCCGAATTTCTTTAGGAATATCGTTTAAGGACCACCAAAAATGTGATTTTTGTGTTTAATTTGGACTCACATGTAGCACTAGATCTCAGTTTTTGGCCAAATTTGAAAATCTTTGACTTTTGACGGTTTATAATATAGTGCTTAGCTATATTGATGGTACTGTTATAACACCTGTTCAAACTTCTTATTACGTTACAAATAAACTCATCCACAA
>NW_027109825.1:329427-337867 GCF_000696795.3 Halyomorpha halys
TTATCTACAGGTGACCAACCTATTCTAACCATGGTGGGGGTCAAGTTTTTTATTTATTTATTTTTTTTTGGATTGCTACTCAATGGAAAAACTCAATGCCCTAGACCGGATTCGAACTGAAGTTCCTGAAGACCTGCACCTCAACCACCCGAGCTACGGACGGCCCACCACCTATTCAAACATAAAAAATATGTTGTACCGAATCCTTCCACGGACCACCTTCTGGAAACCACTGTAATAATATTTACGTATACAATACAATTGATAATGAATACAAAGGCTAAGGAAGAGAAGGATTTTTGTTATTCTTACCATTTTATTTTTTAATTTGTCATTCTCGAAGGTCGTAGGAATACAGTGGTTAACGAAAAAGGAAAAAAACTCTGTAATACAATCTTTCTGTATTTAGTTCCATTGCCTTTCTGAGTCACCTGATCCAATTTACACAGATTATGATAGCTTTGATATCGAATTTCTTCCTTTTCCATTCTGATTAAAAGTTATCAAAAGGTTTTATTTACTTAATTACTTTTATTTTTTTAAAAATGAAATTCAAAACTTGGTGCTGATCGTGTAGGTTTCATGTGAACTCTTCTGATTATTTTATTTAATTTATTTTCTTCCATGTTGTATTTATTTATTTGTACCGTAGTCTCTTAGGACTTTAACCTAATGGCTTAGTGCTGACTATCTTTCATATTCTATATTTATCGTATAGCATGGATTCCATAGAATGGAAACGACAAATCTTAAATTCTTGCTGGATAGGTAATAAAAGTAAATAGAGGTTTTAGAATTCTTGTAGAAGTAATTCCGCAGATTGAGACTTTATTTATTGAGAAGTTAATATGCGCTATTGTTATTAATATTATTCAACAGCTATTATTATAAATAGTCTTAAACAGCTATTTTTATAAACTATATAGTTGTTTCTAAAAGCATATGACCTAACTTGCCGCTTCGGGACCAGAAAAAATGACCTTTTCTCTGTCTCCTTGACCAAGTCATGTCTTTCTACTTCATCATTACTGAAGGCAAGGAGTGGTCAAGTTGTCAGTCCATCAGGTGCCTGAATATGTCTAATTATTTTATTTTAGGGAAATAGTCCAGGTGGCGGTCAATAAAGGTACCAAAACAGTAAAAGAAAACTATTTATTGTTAACCAACGTTTCGCCCCACTTTCGTCTGATTGAACAAAGACTGAATTGGTTGTCAGATTGAAACAAAAATGACAATCAGTTGTCATCTTTCCATCTGACAACCTTGCAAAGTGCGGCGAAACGTTCGTTTACAATAAATAGTTTTCTTTTACTGTTTTGATATCTTTATTGACTGCCACCCGGGCTATCTTCCTACAATCTACTTCATACGGTCAACTATCTTCCTACAATCTACTTCATACGGTCAACTATCTTCCTACAATCTACTTCATACGGTCAACTATCTTCTTCCATTTTATAACGTATGTTTAATCAGTTCTCACAAAGTCATAAACATCCCGTCCCTCCTTTTGGACTTCCTTAAAATCTCCTCCTACTAAGATTAAGATATCCAATTAGATGAATTCTTTCTGTCCCCACTTCTTACATAGACAAAATTTGTTTGGTCCAAGTCTTCCCCCACCAGTTTAATATCTCCTTCCTAGTCTTCTTTTATGTGTTTATATGTAGCTCTAAGGACCAGAAAGGGCAGAACAGTCAGTAAACTTGAGATATGAAGTAACTTCAACCTTCAATGTTGACGTAACAATGTATTTATTGGGTAATTTACCATGTGCCCGTTTCACGGTGTTCATGATTAAAAGTCCTAAATGAAAACATGAATTATAGATCTCACAACAAAATAAAATTGCCTATGAAAGGTTTTCATTGTTATAAATTATTTTGTATATAATAAATAAATTAATCCGAGAGAAAACCACCAAATTAGAAAATTTAAGCTTATAAACAACTAAAATTTACAATAAGAAGAACCTCTCCTCCAGTGCAAAGTCAAAATATTACAGGGTTGTGTTAAGGGCTGTAGAGTACTCGGGGTGGAGACCACATGCTTACCCAACTTGGAAAACCTGCTAAAAATAAAGAGCAGGATCTTAAGAAAATGCAATGGGCCCAGGAAAACACAAGAAGGTTACAAGCTAAGATCTAACGAAGATATCTACAGAAAAATCAAAGTTCTGGAAACCAAGATGAGAACCAGAAAACTGATTTTCTATGGGCATATGATGAGGATGAAGGAGGAAAGATTGAATAAGAAGATCTTTAAAAAAAAATTTAGCTACAAAAACATGGAGGTTACACGAGGAAAATGAGAGGAACTAAAGAGACTTAAAATTTCAGATACCGACTGTCTAGATAGAGGTACGTATAGGAAAACATTGAAAAATCTCACCAATATTGGAAGAGGAAAAAGAATGGGTTCGAAGTGCTCCGAAGAAAGAAAAGAAAGGCAGTCGAGGATCATGAAACTGCGATGGGAAGAAAGAAAATCAAGACTCCCAAAGAAGTCTAACCATTGATATTCACCTGGTCCTTAGAGGCCGATACGTGAAAAAAATTTAAATAAATTAATATGGAATCCACCGACTTCATTAATTTGTGAACATTAACAGTCTTACTAAATGTTGTTCTAGGTAATTTTACCTTGAGCATTAAGACATGCGTTGCATCTTTTTCCACGGCAGCAGAGCCAGAACGACATTGTATATATATGAATGCATTAATAAAAAAAAATTCGATATGTGTTATTGTTTCGCAAATTTCAATTACAACTATTAGTTATGGTAACCTATTTTCACAGATAGCATTGACATGCTGTATAACTAGCTCACGTAGGATTTAATATTCCTGACCTATAATATCCGTGACGTTTCTATATCGGATTAGAAAGTGAGAAACTTGCATTGCTTTCATGAGATTGTTTGAACCGTTATATAGAAATATGTCTGTTGGAATAGTTACTTGACTTGATACCCTCTTCTTTTCAAGAGAGCAATTTACAGTTTTAAAACCCAGTGCTTGTTCTTATTAATCGGTGGAATTCTTAAAAGGCTAGAATTTGGCGTTATGTTACAGTAACAGTTGAATGTTTCATAAAAGATGATTAGATTTCAAAACTTTGAAGTGCTCTTCAGTTAATTCAGAGTTCTTACATTTTACATTTAGTTACGTTTTACATTTAGCAATGTTACCTTTCAAGGTTGAGATTGACGGTAAAACTTCAAATGTATAGTGTATAAGTTTTGTATTCTTGAGCAGAGAGAAAAGTATTTTAGGATCAATATCTTTTTATTTATTTATTTTCCTTGTCTTCCATTGACAACCCCGCAGTGGGAATGTCAAGATTCATTTTCTGTGGCTTCCACAAAATACATATTGACTGATCCGTTCCGAACGAAATACTTTGTGACTTTCACCTCCAGTTTCCTTTGCCATTACAAAAAAACAGAACAGAAGATGCATCCTATAAAGAAGTCAAATAACGTTTTGGATTATTATTACTACATATATATGTAATAATATATCTATTATATGGATTCCATATTAATTAATTTTAATTTTTTATCACGTATCGGCCACTAAGGACCAGGTGAATATCAATGGTTAGGCTTCTTTGGGAGTCTTGATTTCCTTTCTTCCCATCGCAGTTTCATGATCCTCGACTGCCTTTCTTTTCTTTCTTCGGACCACTTCGTACCTCTTTTTTTTTCCTCTTCCAATATTGGTGAAATTTTTCAATGTTTTCCTATACGTATCTCTACCTAGACAGTCGGTATCTGAAATTTTAAGTCACTTTAGTTCCTTTCTCATTTGCCTCGTGTATCCTCCCATGTTTTTGTTGCTAAACATTTTTTTAAAGATCTTATTCAATCTTTCCTCCTTCATCCTCTTCATTTGCCCATAGAACTTCAGCCTTCTGATTCTCATCTTGGTTTCCAGAACTTTGATTTTTCTGTAGATATCTTCGTTAGATCTTAGCTTGTAACCTTCTTGTGTTTTCTTGGGGCCATAGATTTTTCTTAAGGTCCTCTCTCATTTGCCTCGTGTAACCTCCCATGTTTTTGTGTCATATATATAGTATCCTTGTTATATTGGAAAAACTAGAGCCAAATTTATGGAAACATAAGTTCTGATTTTTTTTCATCAACAAAACATAAATGAAGCATTACCTCAAATTGCTTAGATTGTGCAATAAGTAACTGTAATTATTGAAATTAGAACTTGGTCTTCATAAGTCTTTAAGTACATGGGTTACCTTTTTGTGAAGTATCAGGAGACTTCAGCGAAATTCTAATATGAGGAAAATGGTGCTAGTTCTCAAGCACCACTCCAAATTGGCAGGTGGGTGTATGTATTCACTCCTCCATAATGCGAAAATATAGTCCATTGTTATCGGTTATAACTTGGCACCATTAGGTAAATTAAATTTAACCGAATTTATGTCCTGACCTCAACTGACAAGGAGGAGATGGTCTATCTCTTAAATGACCAGACGTAAACAGGGTTGATGTTATTGAAACATTAAAAATAATAATAGGGTAGGTTACAACCTACAAAAACAGAACAATGTGTATTTTGTATCATACTGGATTGAGTAACACTAATGGCAAGTTTCCAGAAAAACAGACCATTGTTATCATATTTTATATATTCCTGGGTCTTGAGGATCAATTATTATATCTTATGTATTTATTATTTTTCATTCAATACCAAATCGGATTGATGTATGGTTTACATGGTTGATATAACAGTTACATTATATATATACATTTTTTTTAACAATTGATTATATGGGGATGGCCATAGGACATATGAGAATGCCAAAGGCACCCTTAACTAGATACAACATTATAAATTAAATAAATCAAAATAAAATAGATAAATGAAACTAATAATTCATAAGCTAAAGAAAAGTCAATGACATTTACAGATTGAATAAAATAAATAATTTCCTTCTAATGGGTAAAAAAATACCAAGTTAATTTGTGATAAGGAAGAAGAGAAAAAATAAATACAATAGAAGTAATTTCAATAGTAGAATAGATAAATATAGAATTTATAACAGGATGTCCTGCAGCAGTCTGAGCTTCAGTCTTCGGGTTGAGGTTGGGTTTCCCAAGTTGTAGGTCACAGCTCCTTTAACTGTCGGTAACTGGGAGTGGAATTTTATGAACCGTTTTTTTATATAGTCTTCTATTGATTCCCAATGCAGTTCTTTATTTCTTACAAACCAAGGGGCATCCACATGTATTTATTACGTTAGGGTAATATGAATTTAAATTTCGAACACCCGATTTTTTGTTGATAGCCCGCTTCTTAAATTTTTCCCTATAGTAATTAATTTATTTTTTAAGTTACGTTTGAAATTTTTTTTTCTAATATATAATTTTTGGTGTATCAAATTTTAATTTATATCCTGTTTGTCTTAAATGTGTAGTGAGATCAGGTTTGTTAGGGTTGTTAATTATACTTTTATTGTCGCAAAAGATTTTTAGATTTTTTTTTTTTTTGAAAATAACAAAAGTAGTAATAACTTTAACACGAGCTTACCGATTTACACAGAACTTTGGGGGGTTTGGAGGGGGGAGGGAGAAGTGTGTAGGGTGGTAAGGGAAAGTTCTGTGATGCGCTCACCGTACCAGTTTTTTTCTTATAAACGGACGCTTCCACTAAGTAGACGCATCACCATTCCCTAGTAATACCTGTGTAAAAAACATTTCACTATATGTCGTGTCGTAAATTACCTTAACTGTTGTCGAGTGCAGTCGAAGCCAAAGCAAGTCCCCTCCTATAACATGATCTAAGAAAAGCAGGTCAAGATTTTGGACTTTGTAAAGGTTAACGGTGTTGGCAGGGCAAGGCGGCTCCAAGCTCCTTCAGTCGACTTTCAGTTCACTTGTGTTTAAAATATTCCCCCTTCCCATGAAGATCGTCTCAACTCTTAGTACAAATTTTTGATAATTAAATTTTTTTACGAGTAAATTTTTGATTACTTTAATGAAAAATATGTATAAATACTAGTAAAAATTGATGAGTCTGACAAGTATAGTTAGGAGGGAACAAAATAGTAGTTGTTTAAAAACGTTAAAAAAAAAATTCATTCGGAGGTCTAAATCTTTAAAACTACCAACCACACTAGAAAACCCTAGAGAACATCATTTAAAGTAGAGTAAATTTGCTATAATATTAACACTAATAGAGCTATTTAGGTTCAATAGTTCCCGAGATATAGCTTTTTAAAATGCAACATTTCATGAAATAAAATGCAGAAAAATCAGTAGCCCAACAACTTCTCTTTGCATTATTTTATACCACCATCTCTTGTATTCCCTTCGTATCCATTCTGTAGCAACTTTGGACCATCTTCACGTATCAGTTCTGGTAACATGACCAGCCCACCTCCTTTTTAGTTGATGTACTTTATTTGGCTTATTATTTTTATTTAAAAAAATGATTGTACTTTTCTGTAGATAGTGCGGTCTTTTCTTTTGATACTCATCATACTTTTTAAAAATTGCAGTTGTGACCTTGCCAATTATTTATAATTTTTTTCTGTTACCAACCATTTCTGAGAACCGTTAAACTACCGGATATACATTTGGTTCCTATACTAATAGTATAAGAGCCCAATAGGAGAAAAAGCAGTTATTACATCCCAATTTTTTATTACTTTAATGAAAACTATGTATAATTACTAGTCAGAATTGATGAGTCTGCCAAGTATAGGTAATGGGAATAAAAAATGGCGACTGTTTGAAAAGTAAAAAAAATTTAATTTTTCATTCGGAGCTTTATATATCTTTAAAACTATCAACGACAATAGAACATCTAAGAGAGTATAATTAAAAATTGAGTAAGTTTGCTGAAATGTGTGCCCTAATAGAGCTATTGACCTATAATAGTTCTCGAGATATAGCTTTTTAAAAAGCAACATTTCTTTCGTTTATCTTTATAGAAGTAGTAGCTTCCATGATATCTTTCAAAACAAATTAACAAGATGATGATTTCTAGTTGTTCAAACAAAATTTTTGATTTATAATGTATCAGGAACCATTGGACGTGCATATGTCAGCCAGTAATCAAATTAAAGGGAGTTAACATACCTTACAGCAGTTTATAACGTTTATTTTTGTAGGGGTAATAGTTTTTGTGTTATTTGTACATGAATATGAAATTTCGTCTGAACAAGTAGCAAGTAGTAATCAATTTATTTTAACAAGTGCCATAAAAACAACTACTCCTACGAAATAAACGTTATAAACTAGTTTATTGCACATATAACTAACTTTTATTTGAGTGGTAATGGACATCCGTATGAAACTCACAGATGTCCATTAGCGCTCAAATTTAATCTGGTTTAATGGACTATAAAGTAGTTTATGAAGTTTATCTGTGTAGGAGTAGTAGTTTTTATGATATTTGCTAAAATAAATAGATTTATAGTATACACATTGTTGTGTCTGTGTAGGTATTTAGTACCAGCCAAGTATTAAGTTTATTTTATACTGATACTATTTTATGTCTTCCTTCCTTTTATTTATATGTAATTTCTTATCACTTTATTATTACATAATATATATCCTAGCTTAAATTACCTTATTATCGTAATATTCTCAGTTTTCTTTTCTTTTTTTTTTTGTATCTTTTTAGCCCTGCAAAGTGGGGCGAAACGTTGGACATTAAAATAGTTTTAAACTACTTGTTCTTTTTTTGGCCGCAACCCTGACCATCTACTTATATCTATTATTATTATTATTGTATATATATATTTATGAACTTTTCTTGTAGCTAGTCGTCATGATAAAAGTTTTACTATATTCATGTACATATTATTTTCCTAATTTTATTCATTCCCCCTTCATTTCACCATAAAGATTATTACAGAGCTACATTTTGTCAAAAATGGCTCTTTTATTTCCATTGTTTGTATAAAAATAAAATATATCTGATAAAATTACTCTTTAAGTTTTTGTAATTAGGAATGTAACCAACAGAAATGATGAAGAAGACAATCTGAACTATGTAATAGGCAGACTTTTTTCCCCTTAAGTTTCTTAATCCCACCATGTATTGAATGTGTTATTATTCCAATGTGACTTGCCCCGTACCAAACATGGCCTCAGCCTTATGTCAGGAAAAGGAAACTAGAGTTGCCTCTGGCCTTCACGTCCTCTTGTCCAAGACATAAATTACTTGATATGTTATCTAATGATAGACCCGTTACAGTGACTACTGGGTCTGTCCTTGTTTCAGTCACAAACTGTTCATGTTCCCAGCTACTGCAATCTTAAGGATCTGCTAAACATTGCCAAACTATTTCAAATTTCTACATTCTTTTTTTTTTTTTTTTTAATAATTTATTTATTGATATTTACAACTGTATACACATATATACAACAAGTAAATTTGCTGTAGGTGACATAGTGACATGATAAAAACAT
>NW_027109825.1:338842-341134 GCF_000696795.3 Halyomorpha halys
TAGCAGTCCTGGGTGCCAGACTCGATCAAAAGCCTGTTCTACATCAAGAAAGACTCCCGAGCAGTACATTCCGCGCTCCAATGAAGACGAGACAACATCAACCACACGATGGCATTGCTGGATAGTGGAGTGTGATGTTCGGAAACCAAACTGGTGATCTTCTACATTCTTAAATAGTACAAGCGCCCTAGAGGAAGGCATAAAGGCAGTTTATTCACCCCAATTTTTTATTACTTTAATGAAAACTATGTATAATTACTAGTCAATTGATGAGTCTACCAAGTATAGGTAAGGGGAATAAAAAATGGCGAGCATTTAAAAAATTAATGTTTTATTCGGAGCTCTATTTCTGTAAAAATACCAACAACACTAGAAAATCTAAAAGAACATTATTTAAAGAAGAGTAAATTTGCTGAAATATTAGCCCTAATAGAGCTATTTACAAACAAATTACTTTTTTCTCAACTTTATTCTTTTCAAAACCTTCCAACGTTTCGACCCTCAGGTCATTTTCAAGGATACCTTTATTTTGTTGTCATTTTCTTTTTTAAATTTTTTTTTTTTAAGGTTTAAGGTTTGCAAATGTAAATGAAAGAAAGAAGAGAAGTGGTTAGTAAAAGTTTTAAATTTAAGAAAGAATTAAATAGAAGAATTTATAGATGAGACAAAGGCAATTAGCCGGCATTTTTAAATTTTTTAGAAAAGAAAATGACAACAAAATAAAGGTATCCTTGAGTGATGACCTGAGGGTCGAAACGTTGGAAGGTTTTGAAAAGAACAAAGTTGAGAAAAAAGGATCAAACTTGTTTTTAAATAAACTAAACCACTCTCAAACAAGAATATATTAATAAAAATTAATCTAATAGAGCTATTTACGTTCAATAGTTCGAGAGATATAGCTTTTTAAATTGCAATATTTCATAATGTTTTGAAAAATGCCCGTGGGACGTACTGCAAGATCAGTAGTTAGTGAATTTATTTTTAAAAATTTTATATCTCAAAAACCATTTAACGTACAGATGTCTATTAGCATTCAAATTAAAGCTAGTTTAATGAGCTATAAAGTAACTTCCTAATCTTCGTAGGAGTAATAGTTTACATGAAATTTGCTAAAATAAATTGATTTATAGTTGTTCGGACAAATTTTCATTTGCCAAATTTATATTCATATGTTAATATCATAAAAACTACTACCCCTACGGAGATAAGTGTTATCAACTACTTTATAGTAAGTCAAATTTCCTTTATCTTGAATGTTGGCAGACATATGTTTGTCTTATTGTTTCAGAGATATATTTTTTCAATCAAAATGTTTGTCCGGTCAACTCGAAATCAACATTTTGTGAATTTATTTGGTCAAATACCATAAATAAATCATCTCAAAGGAAAAAAAAATCATCTAGGACTAGTATTAACAATTATATAGAGAATTAAAAAAAAATCCCAAGGTTATGACCAAATTTAGACATTTTTGGCACTGGTTAAGAAAGTGTACATTTTTTTCACGTTTAGTATACACCAATCGATTTTTTTGGTTTTTCATATGGGGATAATGTTGTTTGTGTGGTGATTAAATTTCCTGCAAAACAAAAATAAATATTGAATTCGGACAATTATTAAGTAATATATAGACTATTAAACTGTTACACATATTATTTAAAACAAATGTAGAATTTAAGGGGTTCTCTTTGAATTTTGTTTATTTTTTACTATAACTTGAAAGCTGTACACCGTCGAAATCTGAATGTCCGCTCTTATAACATACATTAACATCATTTAGACTTAATGCTCTTATAAGTTAGTTATTGATTTCAAATAATGAAACACTTTTCAAACGTATTATTATATACTTCAGGTTCTCATTAGATCCGGTTTATACTGTTTGGTGCTTTTTATAGAACCCTAAACCACTGCAAAGTTTCGTGTAGATTGATTCAGTCGTGTTGAAGCTATTTTTATTTTTTAACCATATATTTTTATTGCGTAATGTTATTTACAGCTATAAACTAAATTCCACATAAGCCTTTCTAATCACCCTAATCCTTTGGTCCGATCCTCATTCAGTTCCACCCATCCTTACAACCCACCTCGACAGATTAGAGTTCTGGCAATGGTCAGATGCTCAACTCAAGTTGAGTGTTAGTGGCTTTAGCGCACTTACTTAGCCTCCAATGGCTCATTACCAGTGACATGGTATAAGGGATGCGCTGGGATCTCAAATAATCCCGCTCTACCCCTCACACGCGGGAGATAGAGTGGGTCGGGGATCCTCGGGTCGATGTACGTAGTTTG
>NW_027109825.1:342186-343369 GCF_000696795.3 Halyomorpha halys
TTGTAATGAATGGGAAGTTTAGAGCGTTTGTCAAGTAAGTGTTGTAGCAATCGGAATCTACGAGCAGTTTCTTGTCGTTTCAGTCTTGTGTGTAGTTCCAACATGGAGTCCTAAGTATCGAATCTGTTCAACAGGTGTTGATTTGAGATTTAAATTTATAAATATATAATATGTCTGGGAAATTTAATAAAGAAGAATCTGATAAAAATCCCACACTGATATTTAGATTTGAAGGTTAATTTCTATAGGTTTTCCGTTATATAGGTTTTCTTTCAATTTGCCTTATGTTTTTTTTATTTGGTAGAGAATACTAAATTTAGTAAAGATATTGCAAGACTGTAAAGAGGAGTTCGTAAAACTGAGAGCCAATGTCACGTGGACGCAGCCTCGACTTATTCTATATTTATAGCCCAGGGTCATTGGAGGGAGATATCTGCTCAGCGGCTAGGGTGTACTCCTCTTCATCAGGAGATGATGGAATTCTAGACCATCGGGGGGTAAATCGGGGGCCCAATAAATGGCCAAATTGTATGTGTATGTCCTCACAGAGAACTATTTGACAGAAGATTATTACCATATGACTAATTTCAATTAGTAACACCAGCGCCCCATGTGGCCAAGATAACAAAAGACACTTGTCAGCGAGCTGTGGCCCAAAGCAGAGGAGAGATAGCTATGAATCGATGAAGATTACGATGGAGGAGTACTTGGGAAGAACAGAGTACCAGCGGGAGAAGAGAAAACAAGAATGAAGAGGATGCCGTCTTCACTCACATAAATGTTCATCTGGGTGATTTTCACTTCTAATATCATAAAAAATAAGAAAAATATATGTACTTAATGAAATAAGTAGAATACGAAAATGAAAGAAATAAACTTTAAAGTATTACAAGAGAAAAAAAAGTGTGATTAGTAAATATAACAATAGCAACGCGTGGTGAACATAACTTAATAATGAATGGAATATGGTCCGGGTGCGGTCAAAAAAACTCAAATAGTAGAATTATACTATTTTATTGAGCCAACGTTTCGCCCCACGTTTCAGGGCTTCGTCAGGGCTAAAAAAAAGATACAAACACTATAGTACAAAAAGGAAAAAAAGAAAAAAAAACATAAATGTAAAATAACTGGGGTATAAAATGTAAAAACGTAAGATATAATAAGAAAAATTAAAGGTTATAAA
>NW_027109825.1:345029-346677 GCF_000696795.3 Halyomorpha halys
TTTTATTCCGGACAATCCTCCGAGGCGTCTGAAAAGAAGATGGCCTCGAGACCTTATATTGTAAAAATGTTTTTAGAGTGCTACCATTGAGTATTTTCTCTACATGCTTGTACTATACCATTATGATATCCTCAAATTTACTTGATGTATTTATGTACAGTTGTAAATATCAATAAATAAATTTAAAAAAAAAGATTTTCGTACGTATTTTATTATTTGTCCTTTCCTCTTACTTAATTTTATTATTGCTTTTCTCATACAGTGTTTATCTTCTTATAATACTTAGACTATACATGTCTTTTTATACGATTTTGTATCTATAACGTTGGTAGTTTTCTTATTTTCTATCATTTTGTAATTCTTTTTATTCGTTATGGTTGATATGTTATTGTTTGTTCTTGAAATTCTAACCAAAAGCACTAATAAATAAGTTTTTACTCATTTGTGTTATTCCCTAATCGCACCACCAATCATCTCCATGAAAGTTAAATTTATATATTCTATACAGTATCCCGATCGTATAGATCTTTACCGGTTGAGTAATATTATATCCACTCCAATAATCCAGTTTATCGATGAGGCAGTAGCGAGATATCGGACGGGTTACGTCATTGTAGAAGCCAAGAAGACCTTCAGCCTGTAATCCGGTAAGGACAGTAGACACCGACTCTACACTCGCTTCAAAATATCTCTTACATTACTTTACTACTTCGTGTCATTCCTTTTATTTACTGTCGTCTTAGAGCCGAAATAAATCATTCCACTTCAGACAAGATGATAGTATTTCACTCAACTGCCATCTAGACCAAATTCCTCCAAACTTTCTGTAATGATGTTGTTAATGCTATGTATAATAATTAAATTAAAATGTAAATATTTTGTAATTAGTCGTAGTGTTTAGTTTAATTACATTTATCTTTATTTGTATTGTTTTCATTAAAATTCGATTATTTAAAAAATAATTTAAAGAAGGATTTATATTTATGTTATATATATATATTTTTTTAATAATTTATTTATTGCTATGTACATTTAGTAAATCTGATTTAAGTTAAATTGGAGTGTTACAGGCGTGTAGAGAAACTACCCATTGGTAGCACTCTAATGACATTTTACGTTAGCTGGTCTCGTGGCCATCTTCTTTTCAGCCGCCTCAGAGGATTGTCAGGAATGGAAGAGGATGCAAGATTAGAAAGTAGTGGGTTTGAGTGGTAAGAGAGTTTATAATGGAAGGAGTGATACCTGGTTCGGGCTATATCGGTTACATAGTGAACATCAAGGTCTTTTATGTATGATTTTATTTGTGACAAAGTAAGGAGCATTAAGGATTTTACGAAGGATTTTGGACTGTAAGGATTGGATTCGGGAGGAATTTTATGGTTTAGTGAAGCCCCAAAGCTCAACTCCGTATGTCCAGATAGGCCTTATAATAGTCATGTAGATCAGTCTTTTGTATTGGATTGGCAATTTAGACTGTTTGTCTAGTAAATGTTGTAATAGTCGAAATCGACGAGCAGTTTCCTGTCTTTTCAGTCTTGTACGAGGATTCCATGTCAGTCGTTTGTCGAGATTTAGTCCTAAGTAACGGATCTGTTCGACAGGAATAAGTGGGGTATTATTAAAGGATACTGTAGGGCAAGAGGTCATG
>NW_027109825.1:347958-355689 GCF_000696795.3 Halyomorpha halys
TTACATAAAATACAATAAATAATATTAGTTTTTATAATATATATTTTTTAAATATATTTATTGAAATTTATAACTGTACATTATAATACATTCAATAAATTTGATCTCAGTTATAATGGAGTGAAACAGGCGTGTAGAGAACTACCCACTGGTAGCACTGTAATATTATAATAATAAAAAAAGGATATTAATGAAATTTATACAATTTAATTTATCTTTATATTTCTTATTTGAAACTTGGGCCATGAATAAAGGGTTTAACTTTAGATGGTGAAATACCGGTGTTTGGGTATGCTGATGATTTGGTATTATTGGGTGAGGACAAGGAAACTATAGAACTAAATAAAACTACGTTGAAAGAGTCGATTAAGGAACTAAATCTCGAAATAAACAAGGACAAAACAAAATATAAATTTATATATAAATTTATATAATATAAATTTGATTTTTATATAAGATAAATTTGATTTTATTATATAATATAAATTTGAACAGGTAGATAGGTTTAAGTATTTAGGTTCTATGGTAAATAGAAAAAGCGAAATTGATGAGGAAATAAAAGCTAGGCTGAAGGTGGGAAATGCTTGTTATTTTTCAATTTCGAAATTGCTTGGCTTGCGCCTTCTGTCCAAAATCTTAAAAGTTAGAATTTACAAGACTATTATCCTTCCCACTGTTATTTATGAATGCGAATCGTGGTCTTACACTGAGGTAAGAACAGCGCCTTAAGGTTTTTGAAAATCAAGAACGAAAAGAAATTCCGTAGAATAGTCGGACCGAAAATGGATGAGTTAACCGGAGTGTTTAGTCTTTACAACACTGAATTGAAAGAACTGTGCCCGGTAAATATAATTCAAGTTATAGCATTGGGACAAATAAGATGGGAGTATAAGGTTGTGGGACTTAGTAACGATAGGTAAATGTCCGAGGGGTAGACCGAAACATAGATGGGAGGATCACGTTAAGACTGATTTAGTAGATTTGTGTTTGGAGGGGGGTCATAGGCAGATGTGCATTGGTGATATCGGCTTCGAACCTCCGGGTTCGTTAAGCGCTTATTATTATTATTTTGAAGAAAAAATTCATATTTAATAAAAATAATCAATGGATTTATATAAAATAAGAAAGAATGATTTATTATTTTTATTATGTTTATATTTGTTATGAGAACATTTACATTTTACTTTCACTTAGCTATATATGAAATACATAGTAAGGGGAAGTTTTCATTAAGTAGTCGTCCTGAATAATAAAGTAATAGCTGTTTTAAAATGCACAAGGATCAATTTCTTCTTTTAGTTGAGGTTTTAGTTTTTATGATATTCGAATATGAATACAATTTTTGTACATGAAACTAGTTGGAATTTACCGTGCTACGTAACATGCATCGCTAAAGTCATGTTCTAACTGTTTTCGGATTCACTGTCACTGTGGAAACGCCTTTAGTAATAAAAGCTTCATCAGAAGAAAGAAACCTTTTGCAATAACGGAACTGTAAACGAAGAAATAGCACATACTAGAAAATGATTTTTTTTCCCTTTACCCCCCTTATGTTGAAGGTTGAAGGAAAACCCATTAAAATTTCTCATTAACGTTCACAGAATATTTTCATAAAATCACCATCATAACTGGTGTTGATGGTTTTATGAAAATATTAAAATAATTTAGTATCATATTTCAAAATCAAATGCTGATAAGGCCACAGTCTGGTTGTCTTTGGGACTTTAGACAATTACGAGATAACGCTTTTTATAGATTGTAATGTGAAAAAACAATACACAATCAAAATATGCCTGTAATTAAATACAATGTTGCATCAGGTAAATTAAGTACTAGTAGAGGCGATATAGTACACTCTTTAATATTCTGATAACAATAATAATGAATAATAGTCAATGAGTCTTCTTTTCTAAACACTTCAAAAGGTTACCATACTATTTTTGTAATTTACGAAAAAAAAAAAAAAAAAGGCGAAAACTATAAACAAAATATTTTTATTTTTCTGTTGCTATGAAAATTGATATTATATTTTTTCTTGAAATGGAAATAACGAATATGAATTTTTTTCCTGCTAAGAATACAACAGTTTAACAAAAGGTTAACAAGCCGTAAGGCAATCGTGAAAGATCGGGTAGTCTCGGCTTTTCTCATTCGAATCAGTATTTCTATTTTTCTTTTTTCTCCTATATTTATTCTTAATATTGCTAACAATGAGAACTGTATATTTTGATCAAATAATGAAAACTAACAAATTGTGCACCATTAATTGTCATTAATTGAGTATGAATCTAGCGGTCGAGCTTGATTCAGACCAAATCACCTCTTTACACAACCTTTGGTCTAGTAACAGTACTTACAAAGTACTGCGCCCCTGACCCTTCAAGGTTACGAGAGGTACTTTAATAATAATATTCATTATTTATTCTAGGATTGGTCCCTTTAGAATAATATAAATAAAGGCGTCAAAATTAGACTTTAGAGCCTCAGAGTAAAATACAAAATAAAAATGAAAATAAAAAACGACATAAAATAAAATGAATTTGAAAAGATAAAAATAAACAACAATAATTAACAGAATATATAAAATAAAACCATATATCATATCATAAAACAGAAGGTAACTTCTGATAATGAATAAAAAGAAAAATTATGATAAAAAATCAAATACAATTAAACTTTACTGAAAAGGTACAATTTCTACTAACCTATACATTTACAAGTATAAACGAAAATATGAAGCATCAAATACAGAATATACATATAAATATAAATAAAGCAACGGTATATTTTTTTATTATTATCAAAAAGGTAGTAATAAAAAAAATAAAAAATCCTCTTACTAATCATAATCTCAAGGAATAATCCAATAAATTACTTTAATAATATAATCAATAAAATACTTTAGGATTAATTGTTTTAAAAATTCATCATTCAAGCTCTGTGAGAACTATTTGAATGATGTTAAGATCTACCTGATATCAGAGAGCATTTAATTGTACATTGACTTGTCGAATTTAATCAAAAACGTTTGAGCCGTTTTCGAGAAAATCGAAAAAAAAAAAAATGTGAATACTCGATTCTATAAAGTTTTAGTAGATTTTTTTCAAAAAGCAAAAAAAAAATTGGTGTCACATACCAGACACCACTACCCGCCTATACCCCTTAACTTGTACACTCGAGTTATTCGAGTGACGTTGTATTTTATACCGCTATAGTTTTTCACACTTGAATATAATCGAGAATTGAAAATAATAAAATAAATAACAATGATTTATTCCCTGTAATAATCCTTTATATATAAATTTGGTTCATGCTTACATATGAACGATATCCAAAATTAAAATTAAAATTTTGATTATTTTTGTATTTTTTTTTGGCAAAAAAATGTTCAAAATTTTGCTTAAAAATAAAATTGATTTTTTTTTTTTTAAAAACTGTTCGTTAAGAGATCGCAAATATACTTTGGACCCACAGAAGTTTTTTACAGCTTGTGATGGAACGGCCCTGGAGGATTGCTCCTATTTTTTGACAAATTGCCCGGGTATCATGAGAACCGAATCCGATACATGCCGAAAGTAAGCAATATTAACAGAAATCATTTGTATGAATTTCTGTCTGTACCCTCAGGATTGGATCTTAAACTGTTTTTTATATATGTAACTCAAAACCTTTTGCTTAGAGACACCTATCGTCCCAATAGAGGTATAGTTATTTTTATTTTTTTTTAATTATTAAATATGAAGTGACGTTTTTGTTTTATTGTTTTATTCTAACGAATGTGGATAGCCCAACTTAGGTATATTGTATGTGATTAATTTATATAAACGATCTTTAACTCATCATTTTTGTAAAATTACTACAACTGATTATCTATTTCATGTATTTGACAGGCTAATTCTATTTGTACGGGGGTTGCCCCATAAATAAATAAATAAGTTATTATTATTATATTTCAGTATCGTACGACTTTACGTTTTTAAGCAGGTCTGTTCACACACACACAGATTATTTTTCGAAACTTTGTTTTTTGTTCTCAGGGGATCTCGAAAAATTCGAAATTTTGCATGATCGTAATACTTCCCTAAATATATATCTCATATATAGGTTAATGAAAGTAAAAGTATACCCCACTAAAAAACAAGCAACCTAAACAGAGTATAAAATAGATAATGGCAAGGTTATTCTATCATTCGAAATATTGGATTCCAAATAGGAGTAGAGCAAGTTATCAAATAGCGCAGTATCGTTGATCTATTCCATAGCTGGGAGTGACAAAGCGTGCTTTGGAGTCATCAACGTAGCTCCATTCCACGACTAGAGTTGGGCAAACTAATCTTTGTGCCACGCTGTCATCCGGGAAATGGCTTTGAGGTCGATAGTTACTCTCATTCTACTGTTATCAATTCAGCACAACAATAAACAGTCCAGTACACTTCTGTATATCACGTCGTTAGAGGAAGTATCGTAATAGATTTTTTTTTTTTTTTTATAAATAAAATATCATTGACCATTGATGAAATCAAGATGATGGTGCTATCAGAAATAAAATACCGAGCGATTTCAACAATGAAAAAAAAAATTAACAATCTCTCTCTCTCTCTCTCTCTCTCTCTCTCTCTCTCCCTCTCCCTTTCTCCCTTCCCTCCCTCTCTTTCCCTTCCCTTTTCCCCCTCTCTCTTTCCCTCTCTCTCTCTCCTCTCTCACTATCTCTCCCTCTCTGCATATTCCATATGTGGAAGTAAAATTAATGAAGGAGAGAGAGAAAAGAGCTATGGAATTCAATAACCTTTGAATTGAAGTGGAAATAGGCCTCCATGATTCGGAAATGAGAAATTCGCAATAAACTACTGAATGGGTTGGCAACGAGTCGGATATTACTACGAAAGCGATGAATTCTAAACATGTGCCAAGCATTTAGTTTTAATACTACTTTTGATCAATATTAATTATTACATTAAAAGTGTAAATTATCCTCTACATAATACCTCATTAGGTCTTCTTATCTCTCCAACAGATTATTTAAAGTGGAAAAATAGCGCTTATTCATCCCTCTTTCCTAATTCTGCTGGTGTACCTCAGGGTAGTATCCTTTAACCAACTTGATAACAGAACTTCATTCTTATCAGCCCTGACGAAGCCCTGCAAAGTGGTTGGTGGATACGTTGATTAACAATAAATAGTTTTCTTTTGCTATTTTGATACCTTTATTGATCGCCACCCGAACTGTTTTCCTCCAAACTAAAAATTAACATTTTGAAAAATTAATTTTTTTTAACGTTTTGAAACAGCCGCTATTTTTTATTCTCCTTACCTATACTTAGAAGACTCATCGATATAGGCTAGTTATTATACATAATTTTCATTAAAGTAATTAAACATTGGTGTGAAATAACCGACTTTTATTTTTTCAGGCTCTAGTGCTAATTTTTTCAGTGGAATTCCTAATTCCTAGTGGAATATCATCAAATGTATTACATATTGAACAGCCATACTTTTCCTCCCTTTCATTGGATGCTGTTTTCTTCTAATTAACTAAATTGGCTATGAGTTACCTTAGTTTATTCCAATTATCCACCTGGTTTTAGATAATCCTCGAGATATGTTGCCAACAATTCTGACATTCTGAGCTGTCGAGAGAACGCCAGTGTTGGCACCAAATCGTGGAAACCTGACTAATGAAATTTCTTATGTTTTTCCTCATTCCTCTCTCTTTTCCTTGTTTTCAAGCTGTTTTCGGTTATGAGTAATTATACGAACACGCACGCGGGCTTGCGCACACACACAAATATGTGTAATTCTGAAGAAAGTAGACAGGTTACTATTGCTAAAACAATAGTTTATTATAAATAAAAGGTTACAGAGCTGGTTACTTGAAAAATGTACTAAATAAAATACATTAATTGGAGTTCTGGCAATGGTCAGATTCTCCACTCAAGTTGAGTGTCTGCGGCTTTAGCGCACTTGCTCAGCCTCCACTGACTCACTACTAGTGATGCGGCGAGAGGGATGAACTGGGATCTTTTGAGCTCTGCTCTACCCCTCACACGTGGGGATAGAGTGAGCTCAGGGATCCTCAGGTCGATTTTGTAAATATTGTATATTAGAGTGTAAATGTGACTAGAGACTATATTATTTTATCATTATGTTATTTTATTTATTTAGTTTTCATACAGATAGTCTGATTATGTTCATTTTCTTTATTATTTTGTTTGTATATATTTTAAGAGAGTTTTTTTTTCCATTTATTTTATTTTTTATTCATTTATTTATTTTAATTTATTTTAGAGTGTATCATTCATCACTATTACCTATTGCCCACAACTGTGTGGCAGATTGTAATATATATCAATAAATAAAAGTATTATTATTAAAAAAAATAAAATAAAATACATTAAATTAGAAACACTATTCTACTTACCCAAAACAATAGAATTGAATAAAAGTCCCTTTCTACAGTTTTAATTAATCTAACAGTGTCCTACTACAAGTTATTGAAACTATGTTGCCAAAGTTATAATTATAAACAAAAAACATTACATAAATATGTATAATCAGATACACATAGACACACACATTCTATTTCGTGACAGTCATGCTAGAACATGCCTATGGTATTCTTCATTTTCACCATCGTACATACATGAACATAATACGATAGTATCCCTTTTTTTGAATCTCAAGGGCGATTAAGATTTGACGAATGAGGTAATATCAGAAATTGAATTTTATAAAATAGTGACAAATCTCAATTTCGGCTTTTAATATCATCCTGGAACTTTAAGAAAATATTCAAAAAATTGCGGGTAAAACTCTGGCAGAGATAAGTCGCCAAATCAAAACGGTGCAACTTAGGTTTTAATCCATTTGAGACCAATTGCATCCCGTGTGTGCAATGCATTTCTGGGCCAAAAAGACCGACACCGTATGTGCAATGGTCTTGAACTGCAATTATCAGTCAGTATGGAAGAAACGGCCGTTATAACAAGACTGTTTTAAAACAAAAATTATTCTAGAAGTGTGAAAAACAAAATTTCATGTTGGTTTCATTTTGGATTATGTTTGGGCGATTTTTTCAAGGGTTATCGTTTTGTACAACAAAAGTAAAGATCATTCTTCCAAAAAAATGAATTATCTTGTACTGCTTCTTACGTTTATTTAGCTTTAACATGTGACAGGTGGTTATTTTATTTATTTAATCTTTCATTTACATAGTTTGATTATGTTTATTTTCTTCATCCTTCTGTTTGTATAAATTTAGAGAGAGATTTTATTTTATTTTTTCATTTATTTATTTCTTTTTATTCTTGTATTATTAAAATATGTTATTTTATTTTAGTATGAATGTAATCAGTTATCATTATTACTTATGCCCAACAGCGTTGTGGTAGATTGTAATATTTATCAATAAATAAAATTTAAATATATATTTAGCTTGATATTTATTTTATTTCATCTATAATTATATTATTTTCTTCATTGCTGAACCTAAAATAAGGATTTCATATTACCCGACTATTTTTGGAACAAATATTGTTGAATTTAATAATTCTTGTTATTTTTTTTTATTTTATATTGCACACCTGGATCCCGTTTCATAATGAAAGCCAATATAATTAGTCCATAAATATAAGTACAGTATCCTTAAAGTATAAGTACTAATATATTTTGTTTCATGGTGGTAACGACTATCAGTGATATTACATGAGTTTAAAAGTAAAAAACTCATTCCTG
>NW_027109825.1:356290-357353 GCF_000696795.3 Halyomorpha halys
TAAATATCAATAAATAAATTATTTAAAAAAAAAAAAAAAAAAAAAATTGTATGGCAAAATAGTTTAAGTTAGAGAAATTGTACAAAATACAAACTGCAAAATTAATATTATTAGTTTGTACTTTATTATTAACAGGGCCCTGGTGTGCAATTCATCCCTCATAATAAAAACATTCAGAGGAGCTACTTGCACACAGGGCGTGCAATTATCTTATTTGTACTAAGTAACTTATTTCTATTGCAGACATGTTTTTTTTTTTTTTTTATCAAAAATGACTTTTTTTGTAATTAAAAATATGTATATAAAGAAAAAAAAAATTTTAGATGGTTTCCAAACATATGTGTTGTCTTGAATGGGTTAAGATTTCGATGCAAACGACATGTATATTGGGCTCTGTGTAAGCTGAGAAGTTTACCGTTTTGGAGAAATTGTACAAATTAGGCACGGATCAAACCTCATCCTATGGTTAGCTTCCTCAGCGCCAAGTTGCCATGGGATACCTATCACATGCTACTGGTCATTGCTTATTGAATGATATGTAGCTTCTAACTAAGTTAAGTAACTTACTACGGTATCGCCATCAATAAATATGGTGAAAATTAATTTTTACATATTTTCTTGATATTTTATTGGACAAACTACAAATAGCGGATATAATTTTTTTTTTAAATATATTTATTATCCAATATTATAACTGTCCGTTTTTAGGTATCTGATGATTGGGCGTTTTTATTTTTTATTGCTGAAAATGTTATATTATATATTCATTATATATGAATATATAATATAGAATGGTATAAAGAGAAGGAATTAAATCTAATGCGAGTGTTAGACACCCCTCGTAGGGGTAAACTTAGTCTATATACAATTTTATTTTTAAAAAAAATTAAAAATTGTTTTTTATTTATTTATAATCTTAATATTTTCTTGAGACTGGTAATTTTTTAATAAATAATTCAAACACTATTCAATTATAGTCTCAAAACTTTTTATTTCTTTTATACGTCCAACGTTTCGGCCAATCCGGCCATCTTCAGGGACAATCTACTACAAAAAGTTTCTA
>NW_027109825.1:357403-372923 GCF_000696795.3 Halyomorpha halys
TTTAATAAATAATTCAAACACTATTCAATTATAGTCTCAAAACTTTTTATTTCTTTTATACGTCCAACGTTTCGGCCAATCCGGCCATCTTCAGGGACAATCTACTACAAAAAGTTTCTATTATATGTATGATCCTACAAACAATTTAAATACTTAATATTATTATTTATAATTTACCTTACCTCAATACCACTTTGAACACATATAATTTAAACCACTCTTAAAACTTCATTCAGGCTATTCTGCCCAGGTCAAAACATTAATATCTATGAAAACATTAAAAACATTAGGTAAAATTATTTTTTGTTAATAAGTATATCTCACAATATGTCAAAGATCAACACAATAATGATTTGAAAAACAAGGAGAAGGATCCAAACAAAACAGCACTAGTCCAGCATGCAACCAAAAACCAACATATTTTTGATTTTGAAAATACACTCATTTTACATAAAGAGAATAATACATTCAAAAGGAAAATACTTGAATCCATATCCATTGGACTAGTGCTGTTTTATTTGGATCCTTCTCCTTGTTTTTCAAATCATTATTGTGTTGATCTTTGACATATTGTGGGATATACTTATTAACAAAAAATAATTTTACCTAATGTTTTTAATGATTTCATAGATATTAATGTTTTGACCTGGGCAGAATAGCCTGAATGAAGTTTTAACAGTGGTTTAAATTATATCTGTTCAAAGTTGTATTGAGGTAAGGTAAATTATAAATAATAATATTAAGTATTTAAATTGTTTGTAGGATCATACATATAATAGAAACTTTTTGTAGTAGATTGTCCCTGAAGATGGCCGGATTGGCCGAAACGTTGGACGTATAAAAGAAATAAAAAGTTTTGAGACTATAATTGGATAGTGTTTGAATTATTTATTAAAAAATTGTTTTTTATTGTTCATTAGACTATAAAATGAAATTTGTGCGTCGCAGTGAATTTATCTCTTCTCCGTTTACGTCAAAAAAGGAAGTCATTACTTCTACATTAGTAACTAATAAATCATTCATAAGCTGATTCCTATTCTCCCCTAAATATTTATGAATGGATTCGTGGATAAGGTGTCTGTAACGTAGCCTGTCGAAAAGAGGATCGTTACTACGCACTTAGCATTAGGAAGTACTACAAAGATATGGGGAGGGTCTCTTTTAAAATACTGAATGATATTTTTTACCATTGATATGATATGTCACTAACCCAACCTATATTTGCTTTGATATCTTCAATCTTAAGCAAGTCTTATGACCGATATATCACTCCATTCATGCCCCCGATCAATTTATCTTTTCTTCTATTACGATCCATAGTTTCAGTTAATTCTATATAATGTAAGCAAATGTTTTCAAGGTTAGATAAGATGGGTGGTAATCATGGGATGATGGTAGCAGGACTATTTCAAGAGCCCAAGAGGAGAAAAAAGTCAGTTATTTCACCCCAATTTTTGATTACTTTAATGAAAACTATGTATAATTAATAGTCAAAATTGATGAGAGTGCCAATTATTGGTAGGGGGAATAAAAAAGGGCGGATGTTTCAAAACATTTTAAAAAAATTAATTTTTTATTCGAAGCTCCATATCATATGAAACTACAGTCAATCCTAGAACACCTAAAATAACACCATTTAAAGTAAAGTAAATTTACTAAAATATAAGCCCTACTGTCTAAGTTCAATAGTAAAGCAATAATAAACAATATACTGAAAAATCAGTAATTAATGAATTTATTTTGGGAAATCTATATCTCACGAACCGTTAGACGAACAGATGTATCCTAGCATTCAAATTGAAGCAAGTTTGATGTACCATAAAGTAGTTTATTACGTTTAACTTTGTAGTAGTAGTAGTTTTTATGATATTGGGCAAAATAAGTTTTTAAAAGTTGATTACTATTTGTTTAGAGGATATTTTTGATTTATGAAAAACTATATCTCAAGAACCATTCGACTAACAGATGTCTGCCAGTAATTAAATCAAAGTTAGTTTAATGTACTATAAAGTAGTTTATAACGTTTATCTTCGTAGGAGTAGTAGTAGTATTTATTATATTTGCATATGTAATTTTGTCCGAACTACTATAAATCAATTTATTTTAGGAAATATCAATAAAACTATTTATTTCGGGCAGGAAATCATTGGTTTACGACAAACTATAAATGTGATTGATGAAATTATTTTAATCCTCCATTTTTGACACCATTCTTCAAGGGAACTGTTGTGATATTGTAGGGTTTGGGATGCAATAGATGGATCATGTATTACTTAAAGCAGACATGTGTTATCGCCATACGTGGTGAGGCCATAGTTGGAATGTGAACTGTATAAACTGTGTAAAGGATGGAATCAATGATACTACCCTGAGGTACACCAGCAGACTGAGCAAAAAGAGATGAATATGCACTATCTATGATTTTTTATTTATTTATTGATATTTACAACTGTATAAAAAATACAACAAGTAAATTTGATCATAATGACCTAATGATAATGATATGTTACAGCATGTAGAGAAACTACCCAGTAGTAGAACTCTAAAAACATTTTACAATATAAGGTCGCGAGGCCATCTTCTTTTCAGGCGCCTAGGCGGATTGCCAGGAATGGAAGAGGAAGCAAGCTTAGAAACTAGTGGGTTTGGGTTGTTAGGAAGTTTATAATGGAAGGAATGGTATCGGGTTCCGGCTAGATCGGTTACACTTAGGTCTTAATGGATGGTTTTATTAGTAACAAAATAAGGAGCATTGAGGATTTTGGATTGTAAGGATTGGATACGAGAGGAATTCGAAGGTTTAGTGAAACCCCAAAGCTCAATTCCGTATTTCCGGATGGGCCTTATTATTGTCATGTAGATCGGTAATGAGTTGGAAGTTTAGACCGTTTGTCTAGTAAGTGCTGAAATAGCCGGAATCTGCGTGCAGTTTCCTGTCTTTTCAGTCTTGTGTGAGTATTCCAGGTTAGTCGTTTGTCAAAGTGTAGTCCAATATAACGAATCTGTTCTATACTATCTATGATTAAATCCATAATATTTATGTGGAAATCATCACCAATTTGAACATTGAAACACAGTCGCTTATTTAGGCTGAAACGTTGTAAAACAATAATAAAATTATTATCAGCACATATCTGCTCACATAAATGATAATTTAATTTTTAATTTTCTTCTGTTATTTTTTATTTTTATTTTTATTTTTTTGTTATTTTTATTTTAAACTGATTTCATTAGAGGTTTGAATCGAGTTGAATTATTATCAAAAGTTAGCTCCTAAATGTAAACGGATGCTGAACGATTCGTTATATAACGAAGGAAGACGCTTGATGAAGTTGAACGTGAGTGGAAGTGAGTCGTGAGTCGTAATTATGACTCACCTCCGACCAGCTGACTCACAACCACTCATCTCATTTAAATATTCTCTTTTAATGGTTCATTTCCTCTTTTAGTCAGTATTTTATTGTTCTTTGTATACACGGTAATTCTTCGTGGAAATGGATAATTCATCATTACAATCTTCCTCAATTAAATACAAAAATATCTGGTGCGGTGCGCGAATAACACAACTTTAACTTATTACCTACATAGGTCCCCAAATTTTGTGTAGAATGTGAGGGGGGGGGGGTCTAGTGTTGTTCATCCGATTTCCCATATAACAGTGGTGGCCATCTTTTCTATATGATCTACTTTGTATCTTATAAGTGTGTCGCGATCGACTTGTTATCATATGCGTAGTCTAAGGAGAAGAAGGGGTGTGAAATGCATACTATATATATACACTGTGTTTCTGTATCAGGTGCATTCCAGCGAGGTATAGGTACATAAGTAATATATATGTTCAAAACTATTTTTTATTTTTTAAATCACGTATTAAGTTTTCGAGATATAGGCTCATGAAGAAAATAAATATCCCGACCCAACTTTTGGTAGCAGCATTCCGTACATGCGTTACCTAAAAAATTAGACTTTCCGACACTTTTCGAAAATAGATTTTTAGTAAGATAAAATGCAATTTAATTTTTGTATCAACAGCAATGAATAGGTTGTATTTGTAAATATGAAAAACTTGAAAATATATCATGAAAAAATAATCTGACTTACTTTTTGTTGATCTATCAATAGCTCACTGAGTACAGATCGTACTTAAATACAGATATACGGCTTATCTACCTACGTAAAAAACAACAATAATTATTTTATTTAGAAACAAATTTGATCCTTTTTTCTCAACTTTATTCTTTTCAAAACCTTCCAACGTTTCGACCCTCAGGTTATTTTCAAGGATACCTTTATTTTGTTGTAATTTTCTCTTTTAAAATTATTAAAAATGCCGGCTAATTGCCTTTGTCCCATCTATTACTTCTTCTATATAATTCTTTCTTAAATTTAAAACTTGTACTAACCACTTCTCTTCTTTCTTTCATTTACATTGGTAAACCTTAAAACATAACCTACCTTCATCAGGGTCAAAGTCCAAGGTCCTAACCTGTTGAAGGTAGGTTTTGTTTTAAGGTTTACAAATGTAAATGAAAGAAAGAACAGAAGTGGTTAGTACAATTTTTAAATTTAAGAAAGAATTATATAGAAGAAGTTATAGATGGGACAAAGGGAATTAGCCGGCATTTTTAAGAATTTTAAAAGAGAAAATTACAACAAAATAAAGGTATCCTTGAAAATGACCTGATGGTCGAAACGTTGGAAGGTTTTGAAAATAATAAAGTTGAGAAAAAAGGATCAAATTTGTTTTTAAATAAACTAAACCACTCTCAAACAAGAATATATTAATAAAAATTAATCTAACAATAATTATTTAAAGAACAAAAGTGGAATTAAAAGAACATGGATAATTAATAATTTTTGATCCATATGAAATATGTCTGAAACTATTAATTGAAAGTTTTGTCTTCTACAATCGCTTCAAATTCCATGGTTCATGAAATTGCGAGCAGTAGACGATTGACCCAAATTGGCCTCACGATCGACTCTTGGGCGCTTCTGCCGTATAGCACCTTCTTGGGTATTCTTTGAACAGGGATCCTTCCTACGTGTCCTATCCATCTTATACTCATAATCACTGACGAGGATCTAGGAGGGTGAATTCCGGAGAACGAATTTGTTGATCGGGTGAATTAAAAAATTGTGAAAGGGTGAAATTGGAGGAGCAGAAATGAGAAGGAAAAATAGAATAAATTGAAACATTTGTATTCATTGTACAGACCGCAATTGAATGTAAGAGGAAACTGTAGGAAAAAAAAATTGTTTATTATATCTTATTATTGTATTTCTTGTTTTCTGATTATACCATGTATGTGTAATTTATATATCGCACTAGTATTTCTAAAGTGACACAACTCAAAAATCGGTGTTTTTGAGTTATGACTATGAAAGAAATTGGTATATATATCTTTATGAATCATCAAAACTGTATCAACCTAGATTCAGAGCTTGTCCGCCAGAGGGCACTTGTGTCACTCTTGCTGCCTTAATGCTATTCCCCCTCCATAGGCAACAGTGTCACATTTCCAGAAATGTAAGTTTTGGACTTATGTCTCTTTAGATATAGTATGCTGTGTGAGATAGCAACCTGATGTATTTAGGCAGCATTGATAGATAAAGTATTTCTCTCTCTCTCTTGTTACTAATGCCACGATGTTGGGTTCGCTAAACAGTTCCATCTTCTCATTCCTTTTTCTTCTCCAAATCCCATTCTCCGAGACTCCACCCCATATCATTCTCTCCCAGCATCCGTTTTTCTTCTTTAGTCGATTTTTTATAGCAACAAGACATACAATTGTTAATAATCTTCCCTTAACTGGTAATTAATTTTTTTTTTTCTGAAATTACAAAAATGGCGGTAACTTCAACTAGAGCCCACTAATATACAGGAAATGTAGTAGGACGGTAAGTGAATGTTATTAGACTTTTGTTCAGAGATTTTCAGATACGCCACTTTGGAATTGTAATTGCATATTGTTAGTTTTCGTGTAACTATATTAGGAACAAAACAAAATCTTAATGGGGAAAATATACATAAAAACGTTCGGATAATCTATGATTCGTACATGGTAATCCGGATAAACGAGGATTTTTTTATAATTAACTCGGTGATAAAACAGGATAAATATTTTTTTAAAATAGGGAAATAGGGAAATAAGATAAGTAAGTAGAAAATACAAGGAGGAAATTCTAAGGGATATTTTGGCAGCACTGATTAGAGGAAATGATACACTTGTTATTTAATGACTAGCCAGAGTAGGTCGGGTGTCATCTTCGTCTCGAGCTGTCTGTAAGTAACTATATCTAATTATTATTCTTAATATATTTTTTTTAAACTTTCAAACTAAACTATACCATTTTAAATATTTCTAGATGTTTAATTATTCAATTTACGCCATAAAAAAATTTATAAATGATTATTCAATACTATGAAAATGCATTCTTTTCACATTTTTAATGGTTTAGGCTATCAGGAATATTTACTTAGGTACCTAATAAATTTTAATCATTTTCGATTTGTTTCTTTTTATTTATTTATTGGAATTTAAAACTTTACTAAATAAAAATTACAACTAGTAATAGTAAAATTGTATTAGTAGTAGTACAATGGAATGATATAGATTTGTAGAGAATCTACTCATCTTGGTAGAACTCCAATAACATTTTTATAATAGGAGGTCTCGAGACCACCTTCTCTTCAAACACTGAGTGTTATCAGGAATCAAAGAGGAAGCAAGGTTAGAAAGAGTTAATCATGGAAGGATTTATAACTGGCTCTGGCCAAATCGACATATGGAACAATGTCTTGATGAATGATTTTATTTAATTAAATTGAAACGTTTGTTTCTGATTAGTAGCGTAAAAAATCATTAGTCACCAACGCCATTTATACCTTATTTAGTTTTTCTTACATTTGTTTAATTTTATTATTTATTTTTTTGTCTGTCTGAGGTTATATTTGTGCCAGTACACCTTTTGATTAAAATAAAAATTCACTGTTTTTTTCATATCTGAGGGATTCTGAAATATCTAGGTTAAATCCTAAGCGGTGATGTAAAATATGGCTAATTGTCAAATTTTTGTTGCAATACTAGCAGTTCGGATCCGTTTCTTTTGAAATAAGATAGGAGTGGGTGAGCCTCGTGTGACCTATTCTCAGCCTGGTCAGTACAACTTCCTCTCTACGGCATTTGCGACTGGAGGTACTCCAGGGCTTGACGTCCTTTTTAACAATTTTCAATTTACTCATAGTTTCAGTTTGTACTTTCGTTCCATAAAGATTGCCATTTGTCTTTGATTTACTTTTCGAGGGGCATGCTGGAGGGGATGATGGAGTTAAAATTGCTTTACCCCGTCCCGGAAGCGCGAGTGCTTCTCTTTCAGCGTTATCTGCCAGTTCATTCCCTGCGATTCCAACATGACTCGAAACCCATATAAATGTAATAGAAATACCGAGATTGTGTTGGCTGTTTAAGTAAAAATGGATGCAGGAAAGTTTTGAATGCTCTGGGTACATACAATCTAAACCTTTTAATGTACTTAATGAGACTGTAATTAATGTGGTTCAAAGATAAACTAATATGAAGTGTAAAGTAGGGAGTATTAAAGATTTTGCTGGAAGATTATTGATTGACCGTGTGTATAGATGAATGGAATATGGTCCGGGTGCGGTAAAAAAAAAAACTCAAATAGTAGAATTATACTATTTTATTGAGCCAACGTTTCGTCCCACGTTGCAGGGCTTCGTCAGGGCTAAAAAAGATACAAACACTATAGTTACAAAAAGAAAAAACATAAGTGTAAAATAAGATATAATAAGAAAAATTAAAGGTTATAAATAGTAAATGAAAAGGGTAACTTTCTTTAATATTTCTTCTCTTATCTATCTGTTACTATTACCCTTTTCATTTACTATTTATAACCTTTAATTTTTCTTGTTATATCTTACGTTTTTACATTTTATACCCCTGTTATTTTACACTTATGTTTTTTCTTTTTTTCCTTTTTGTAACTATAGTGTTTGTATCTTTTTTACCCCTGACGAAGCCCTGCAACGTGGGGCAAAACGTTGGCTCAATAAAATAGTATAATTCTACTATTTGAGTATTTTTTTTACTGCAACCGGACGATATTCCATTCATTAAAGATTTTGGATTGTAAGCATAGGATACGAGCGGAATATCGTTGTGAATTCCCAAAGCTCAACTATGTAAGCACATTGAAGCCTTATTACAGTCATGTGAATGAGTTTTTGTAATTAATTAGAAGTTGTGTTTGTCTAGTAAGTGCTGTAATAGTCGGCTTCGACGAGTGGTTTTCTGTCTTATGTAATGATTTTAAGTTAGTCATTTGTCCTTATTTCCCTAGTAGTACAAGAGCCCAGTGGAAAACAGTATGTTATTTCACCCCAATTTTTTATAGCTTTGATAAAAATTAAGTGTACAATTACAAGTAAAAATTGATGAGTCTGCTAAGTATTGTTAGGGGGGATACAAAATAGCGGTTGTTTAGAAATGTTAAAAAAAATTAATTTAATTAATTAGTATTAAAGATATAAATCTTTAAAATTCATAAAATGTTAATCTCTAGTTGTTCGATTAAAATGTTTGATTTTTGAAAATATATAGTTCTGGAACCATGGGGCCGGCAATCAAAATAGGTAATTTAACTTACTATAAAGTAGTTTATGACCCGTATCTTAATAGGAGCAGTAATTTTTATGATATTCGTATGTGAAAATTAATTTTGCACATGAAAATTTGTTGGAACAACTATGAATCATTTTATTTTAGCAAATATCATGAAAACTACTACTCCTACGAACATAAGCATAATAAGCTACTATATAACTCATTACACTAGCTTTAATTTGATTGCTGGCATACATCCTTCCGACGAATGATTTTTGAGATATAGATTTATCAAAATAAATTCACCAACTATTGATTTTCAGTATACTTTTTTTTTTTATGAAATGTTGCTTTTTAAAAAGCTATATATCGAGAACTATTGAATGTAAATAGCTCTATTAGGGCTCATGTTTTAGCAAATTTACTCTACTTTAAATGATATTCTATTAGATTTACAAGGTTTTTAATGATGTGGTGCTCGGAATGAAAAATTATTTTCTTAAACGTTTTGAAAATCATTTTTTTATTCTCCCTACCTATAATTGGCAGACTCGTCAATTCAGATTAGTAATTATATATAGTTTTTATTGAGGGAATAAAAAATTGGGGTGAAATAACTGACTTTTGGAGCGGTTAGCCATAGGTAAAGAAGAATTGGGAGGTATTTTTTCTAGTAGGTAGGAATCTCACACTGTTGTGTGACATTTTGTTTGTATCACTTTGTCTTTAAAAGATTTTTCTCCCACCTCTCCAAAAAAAACGAAAAAAAAAAAAAAAAAAAAAACTTTGAAATTTTGTTCGATTGTCATAATTTCCTCTATTATATGATCCATATGTATTTTGTCGCTTTATTGATCGCAACCCGGACTATCCTCCTACCCTAATATATACAATAAAAAAAATAATAATAATAATTGGTGTGTTTAGCATATTTTTTTAAAACTATATTTTCCTATCAACCCGATATATTCAAGAACTTTCACTTTGTTTCGTTCATGTTATTTAATTAAATTGTTGATTTTTTTTTTTTTTTTTTGGAGATTTCCTTATTACAAACATAATTGGACTAACAATACTCTTAGAATATATAAAACTGATAGTAAATAACTAAAGTGCAGTAATGTATTGATTAAACAATACTTAAGAAAAACTAATTACTTATTAAATGATGTTATCTTAGGTTTGTTAGTGTTGTTGGTAGTTTTAAAGATATAGAACTCGGAATGAAATTTTTTTAAATGTTTTTTTTTAAATTTTTTTTTAAAACAGCTTCCATTGTTTATTCTTCCTAACTGTACTTGGCAGGCTCATCAATATTGAAATAATTATACATAGTTTTCATTAAAGTAATAAAAAATCTGGGTGAAATAACTGACTTGTTCCTCCTAATCTATTCAGCTCCACTAACTCGGGCAATACGATGACATCGATATTAAGTATCGACCTATATTTCATAGGACAGCTCAACCATCACCGAACTTTGTGCAATGGTTGCAGCCGGTATCGCAACGCCGTTTCCACACGACGACGAATTGTCTCCTGAGTGACGCCAGCGGGGGATCGAAACCTCTCTTTGGGGGCGGTAGCGTAGGCCGAGCAGGACGTCACCGCTCCCAGCACTGACGCAAACTGCCTCCAGACAATCGATTATCTCGACTTCTTTTTCCTCGATTTCTCCGAATTCCATTTCCTCCTCAGCGCCTTCCTAACCGTCAGGTCAAAGTACTGTTGGAATCTCATTCTTTGATCTTTCCCAAAGAAGGAGGTCGTTATCTTCGAAACGATTTTTTCTGATTCGATGGTTTTTTTTTCTTTCTTTTTTTTCGAGATTTTGGTCATCACAATATCTGATTAATAGGCTAAGTTATTGAATAAGTTCCGTTTTATTTCAATATGTTGCTGTACATCTTCAACATGTTTACGTTTCGCAGCTGTCATTCTAATTTTTAAAAACTTTCCATCTTATTTACATGTATAATTAATTAAATTACTTCTACACTAAGTTAGTTTAAAATAATAAATAAAAAAAATAACACTTTATTAAAAAATCTGTGGCGCCCAACAGCATTGATTTGCTATAAACACAATGTACTAAGACTAGTTGGACAATTGCTTATTATTCTTATATTAAAGAGGCATAGTCAGTAAATATTAAAATACATTAAAAATACAAATACATGATTTTTGTTTGTTTGTTCTTATTTTATATAAGTTTTTTGATCTTCTATATTTTAATTTATTTATTTTTTGTTAGGTAATATTATTTACCTATATATCTAACTCTAATTCTCTCTCTGTATAATAAATAGTAATAATTCCAAATATAGAAAAAATATATATACATAAAAAGCCTACATGGTGATGCACAGTTATATTTCATTAAAATTTTTAAAAAATACATTTAAATAGAAATAATAAATATATAAAGTAATAGATAGATGCAATATATATATATTTGTCCAGGGAAGGTTCAATGCTGTTCAGATCAATGATCTCAGTTGAAGTACATAACGCAAAAATATTATATATCTTTTGATACATTACTGAAATATGTAATTGCGATAGGAACATGATAAATAATTATGATAGATAATGACCGGCAATTAACTTATCCCTAAAAATTATTTTAATGGGACAATCAGAAAGAAAATTGTGAAGGCAATATGTAACTATACATCATTTGCATTAAAAAAATAAAATAAATTCCGTTGTTTTTATTTCTTAACTATAAATCATCTTCCTAGAAATAATAATTTCTAAAATATTTACATCCTTATATGTGAAAATTATGCACAACGAATAATTGTTTTTAAAGTTATTTAATCCTGGTCAAAATTTCATAAAAAAATTTTACTATCAATAAAATAGAACAGTAAATAATTTCAGTCAAAAACTGCTTTTAATCACTCTAAATTTTTTGTTCAAATTACAGAATATTCGAGCAAAAATTTTTTTTTTAAAAATTCGAAACCGGTTAAAACCGGTTTTCTGGAAAAATTACTATTCGAAAACCGGTTTTCTAAAATGTCGGTTTTTGTATAAACCCTAATTCCCAATAATGTTTTTAGATCGGCATTCTTCTTTTCAGAGGTCTGGCACGCATGTCTAGAATCACTTGTCCAGCGAGGTTAGAAACCAATGGGTTTGGAGATTTGTACACAATGATAATATAAACCGTTAACAAGGTCGAATGATCGGTTGGCAAGAAATTTCGATACCGTTTCCTAAATGTCCTTTGCTCAAGAAGGAACAAATTATTTGGTTCCAGCCCGACAAGGTAATTTCCTACCAGGCTATGCAAAATCGCTTAGAGGCACGCCGGCCTGTCTATTGGTTATGTCAAGGTTATGGTTCTGGGTAGCTTGTCCCCATACCTCATTCCTTTTGTTTTATTTATTTACTGACATTTACATAAAAATAAATCTACCACATTTTATGTAAGATTATTAATGGTATGATACAGGCTTTTATTGAAACCACCCGTTGGTCTTGAGCTAGGGATGGGATATCGAAAGAAAAATATCGATATTGATATCGATAACGATATAGGTTAGCAATATCGATATCGACATTATATCGGAACTAAAATATCGATATTTTAAAATATCGAAATATATGAATAATATGAAATTTTCAAAATGAAAAATCTAAATAAAATAAAAAATTATGTAAAGCTAAAAAAAGGAGCTTTACATAATTTTTTTTTTTTTTATAAAATATCGATATTAATAACAATGTCGAATATCGAAAGGAATATGAATTTATCAAAATAGAATATCGAAATACTATTTCTATATTTTTCATAAATGTTTTTTAGAGCGAATTACTAATATTTCTATAAAATAATATCTTACTGTTGTTAATAATTTTCATATGGATATTATTAACAGTGTCACATATCGAAATAATTTGTTAGTCTTTCTAAACAAAATAGCCATATTTCGATTAAATGATATCGGAATATTGCTGATAATCTTTCATATCGATATTATCAAATATGTTTAATATCGAAATTGATATTAAATTAATGAAACAAAATATTAATATTTCATTTTAAATTTGTCTAGTATTTTTAAACATAATATCGATATTTCAATAAAATAATATTAGGATATTATTGGTAATTATCGATATCGATATAAATAACATTATCAAAGATCAAAATGATGTAAAATTATTGAAACAATATATCGATCCTTTGATAATACAATATCGGAATACTTTTACTAACGTTAGAAATAAATAATTATAAAAATGTCAAATATCGAAATGAATATGATGAATAATCAATATTAAATATCGAAATACTATTATTAAGCCTGAATATTTTCTTTAACAAAATATCGATATTTGGATTAAATAACATCGGAATATCTTTGCCATATTATATTTTGGTACGAATATTTCCTCCTGAATATAAGATTAAAGATATATTACATTATTATTATTTTTTTTAAACCGATATTTCGATATTATCGAAGGAAAATATCGATATTCCGACATTATTGGTTACTCGATATCGATTTCAAAATATCGGGTATCGGAGACAAAATATCGATATTTCGATAATATCGATATCGATATCCCATCCCTATCTTGAGCCATTCTTTTCACGCGGCTCTGTGGATTGTGAGGATCGAAGATAAAGCAAGTAGAAGATTTTGAGTGGTTAGGGAGTTTATAATGGAATGATTGATCTAGTACAAACTAGATCGGTTACATATATAACATTAAGGTCTTTATGGATTATTTTATTTGTGATAAAGCAAGGAGCATTTTATATGGATATTTTATTTTTAAATTACTCAATAAATCGAATTTTAGAGCGGTTGAAATTGCGTTGTACATCTAGTATGTTTGATGCAGTTGTATAATGAATAGCCAATTAATAGCAAACTAAGATAACGTTATCAAAAAGATAATTCTGTAATTCAATCACTCTTTTATCTTCGGGATGATTTTTTGAGCTGCTGCATTTAATGATATTCGAAACCAGCCAATCGTTATCATTAGGCTATAAACATTCTTTATGCAGACGAGTTATAAATCTACCTATTCTCAAACACCATTCTAAAACTACTAGAAGACATCAATATTATAAGCACTTGGACAACACACAATAAACTTACATAAATGCCTAAAATACTAAAGCTTTCATAATTGGGTCTCCCTCTATCCTTAAATCTATCCCAGGAACCCCCAAATTTATCCAAACAATACTGTTATCTCAAGTCTTGGTGCCACTTTTGATCCTGGAAACCACACATTGCCCAAATTTCCAAGTTGAACCATAAGCTACCCAGAAACATTCGATAGAATCTGTTATCTCCTTTCACTTAAAACCCGACAACTCTTAGTTTCCTCTCTTGTTTTCCTCTACTTTGACTATGGCTTCCTGGCATATGGTGGACTCTCGAGTAGTCTCGAATCTAAACTTAAACATCTTAAGAGTTGCGAAGTACGATTTATTTTCGGGATCATAAGAGAAACGCACATAACCTAGTATTACGCCGAGCTGAAGTGGCTCTATCCTTCCAGTATTTCCAAGCTTCCTTTCTATTCCAAGTAATTAGTACTCAGCACACCTCGTATGTCTTAGAAAACCTAAAATTCAAATTCTCTGTCCAATCCCGTACTCTCAGGTCCAGTTTATCTGCACATCACCGAACTGCTGCGTTTAATAAATATATTTTTTCCCAAGTTGCAGATCACTCGAATTCTATTTGTTAATAATAACCCATTAATTGTATCCCAAAATCTCCAATCCTATATCACAGCCCTCGGAGAAGGCTAAGAACGGTGTCGTAATTGGAGGATTAAGATAAATTCCAACAAATCCCATCAAATCACCTTTACCCTTCGTCGTAAACCTACTGACTGCCCTACAGTTTCATTTAATCATGTTACTCTTACCCCTGTCGAACAGATTCGGTACTATGGACTACATTTGGACAAACGATTAACCTGGAATCCTCACAGCAGACTGAAAAGACAGGAAACTGCACGTCAATTTCGACTATTTCAGCAATTACTGGACAAATGGTCTAAACTTCCAACACATTACAAAAGACTGATCTACATGACTGTAATAAGGCCAATCTGGACATATGGAGTTGAGCTTTGGGGCTCCACTAAACCTTCGAATTCCTCTCGTATTCAATCCTTACAATCCAAAATCCTTCGTAAAATCCTCAATGCTCCTTACTTTGTTACAATTTTTAATAATTTATTTATTGATATTTACAATTGTATACACATATATACAACAAGTAAATTTGCTGTAGGTGACATAGTGACATGATAAAAACATGTGGAGAATCTACCCACTGATAGAACTCCAATAACATTTCTAGAGAAGAAGATCTCGAGGCCATCTTCTTTTTAGACGCCTAGGAGGATTATTAGGTAATGAAGGAGAAGTCAGGTTAGAAACAAGTGGATTTGGGTGGTTGAGAAGTTTATTATGGTAGGAACGGTATCTGGTTCTGGCCAAATCGGCAACATATGGAACATTGAGGTCCTGGTGGATGACTTGATTTGTGACAAAGTAAGGAGCATTAAGGATTTTGGACTATAAGGATTACTTTGTTACAAATGAAATCATACATAAAGACCTTAATGTTCCCTATGTAACCGATCTAGCCCGAACCAAATATCACTCCTTCCATTACAAACTCCCCAACCACTTAAACCCCCTAGTTTCTAATCTCGCATTCCTGACTATCCTCCGAGGCGTCTGAAAAGAAGATGGCCAGGAGACCAGCTAATGCAAAATGTCATTAGAGTGCTACCAACGGGCAGTTTCTCTACACGGCTGTAACACTCCACTTAGATCAGATTTAGAAAATGCATTATAATGTACAGTTGTAAATAGCAATAAATAAATATTAAAA
>NW_027109825.1:376368-377057 GCF_000696795.3 Halyomorpha halys
TCTTTGCTGACCGCACCCCCCGACAAACTTCTCCAAGCATTATTCTACGGTCAACTATCTACACCTCATTATATATAATTAAGTGTGATCACACTGTCTTAGGCTAATATATGTTATTGTAAAATTAAAATTACCTAATAATTGTTCTAAAGAATAATAATCTATTTTTCAATTCATTCCTCCTTAAAATCGATACCTTCCTCCATTTCCCTTGTTGATGCGATATCTTTTGATCTCCCTGGCGCCACCGGGAGATGACAATAGTCGGTTTTCGTGTTGCTTGTTTTGACGGTGGACATGTTTGCCTGAACTGCACACGCAGCAGCATACGGGATTCCTGTACACTGCTATTCAAAGAGAGTCGGTTTGACCTCTTGTTTACAACGAGCTAATACTTCTAAATGGAGCCCAGATCTTGGCCCGCGGCCAGCGCCAACCATCGGGGTGAACATAAACCGCGAACCGGAATATATTTCTGTTCGTCTTGGAAGATTAAAGTTATAATATTTATACAATGGAAGGATTAGATTACAAGATAATATCTTGATTCCTGCGCACTTAGTACAGTGTTAGTACCACGATTCATGGACTGTGGTGAGAAAACTCTCCAAAATGAAATGTCCCTAATCATGTTGTTGAGTATGGTTTCTTACACTCAGATACCTATAAAAGTGAGAAAACTCTCCAAA
>NW_027109825.1:377107-399092 GCF_000696795.3 Halyomorpha halys
ACTCAGATACCTATAAAAGTGAGAAAACTCTCCAAAATGAAATGTCCCTAATCATGTTGTTGAGTATGGTTTCTTACACTCAGATACCTATAAAACAATCCACCGTGATTGGTTCTCCCATTAAACAATAGTTGTGACCCGTAGACCTAACCCTACAGACCCATTTTGGCATTGGGGAAAGTTTTTACTGTTTTTTTAATATCCAGCTAAAAATATTGCGGCCTAGTCAATACCGACTAATGTTACATGTAGTTTTTCAGAATTATATTTGTTTCTTAAAATATTTTTTTCTAAATTTCTAGGACCTACTCCAATTTAATACCGGAAAAATTCTTTTCGCACATTCTTGATATTCCAGGAAAAATACAGCCTTATTGACTTTTGTGAAGGTACTATTTTCCCATAAAAATTTACATATCGGAGCAACTTTTGTGTGTCATTCACGTATTGAGACTCATGAAATTAGGGACTCTGTTGGAAGGTGTAACCAAAAGATGATGATAACAATAATCAAATTAACCACTTTATTAGTTTTAGTTCATCATATCAAAATTCCAAAAGTACTGTAATTCTAAAGATTTTTTTGGCAAGAATAATCATATTTATCGTGTATTGTACAGGTTAAAAATAAAAAAAATGGTGAAATGAAATGGTTCAAAGTTTTACAAGATTTATTATTATTTATTATTGAAGGATTAAAATTAATTCCAATAAATCGCACCAAATCACATTTACCCTTCGTAAGTCCATGACTTCTTCCCCTACAGTATCCTTTAATAATACACCACTTATTCCTGTCAAACAGATCCCTTACTTAGGCATACATCTTCGTAATATCGACAAACGACTGACATGAAATCCTCATACAAGACTGAAAAGACAGGAGACTGCTCATCGATTTCGACTATTACAACATTTACTACGGTCTAAACTGCCAATCTATTACAAAAGACTGTTCTACATGACTATTATAAGGCCTATCTGGACATGCGGAGTTGAGCTTTGGGGCTCCACTAAACGATCAAATTCCTCCCGAATCCTATCCTTACAGTCCAAAATCCTTCGTAAAATTCTTAATGCTCCTTAATTTGCCACAAATCAAGTCATCCATCAGGACCTCAATGTCCCATATGTTGCCGATTTAGCCAGAACCAGATACCAATCCTTCCATGATAAATTTCCCAACCAATCAAATCCACTTGCTTCTAGCCTGGCTTCTCCTTCATTACCTAATAATCCTCCTAGGCGTCTGAAAAGAAGATGGCTTCGAGATCTTCTCTAGAAATGTTATTGGAGTTCTATCCATGGGTAGATTCTCCACATATTCGCATCATGTCACTTACAGCAAATTTACTTGTATATATTTTTTACAGTTGTGAAAAACAACAAATAAATTATTATAAAATATAGAAATATTTTTTATCGTGAAATTTTTTCTCTTTCTAAAAGTGTAGCGAGGGGCGGTTTTCCATTTCCTCCAAAACAACGATTTCGATTAGTATATAAGGAGAAGATGGTTGGGGGTGCTGTCAGAGAATAACACAAATAAGTTTAAAAACATATTTATTAGTGCCAAAGTTTCAGCCACAATGTCTAGCCTTCATCGGGGCTAAGAACAAAAAAATGAGATAACAAAGATGTTCTTAGAAATTCTGGCCGAAATGTTGGCACTAATCAATAGGTTATTTAACTTCTTCGTGTTATCTCTGACTGCACCCCAACTATCTTCTCCTCATATAAATTATCCACGGTCAACTATATTCTCATCATTATGATTTGATTAATTATTAACTGATATAATAAAATAATTAATTCAAATAATATACTATCCTTAGCAGGGTTTCGATACCTGGACAGGTGACTAACCTATGAGAACAGTGCATATCATATTACCAATATCTGATAAGACCCTTGCCCAGTGCTATTAGATAACAACTTCCAACTGCCTATTTCTTATCTTATCACAAACTATCGCTGAGTGTAATCACCGTTAATGGTCTTAACCGTTTTAGCTTTTAACTTGAATTATTGATAGGTCCTTTCCAGGTATTCGATGTTAGGAGATAGCATATTTAGTTCATCTATTTTTTTTTTGTATAAATAGTAGGGGTGTAACTCCTGTAATTTTTACAAATTATGCAACTGTCAATTAAATTATTCTAAACATTGCTCAAATTGCATAACTGTATATTTTTCTAATATCTCATTAAAGCCTGTTGAACAGATTCGCTACTTTCAAGACTCAGTCTAGCTTGGAATCCCCATACTAGACTGAAGAGACAAAAAACAGCGCGTAGGTTTCCATTACTACAACACCTACTTGACAAACGCTCTAAAATTACCATTTACTAAAAAAAAAAAAAAAAAAATCGTATACGCTATGATAATCAAACCTATTTGGTGTCCAATCCTTACAATCCAAAATCTTTGATGCTCCTTATTACGTCACAAACATACTCATCCATAAAGACCTAGACATCCTATTCGTTACATATTTGGCCAAAAATGGATATACCTTCTTTCGTTTCAAAATTCTTACCCACCTAAACCCATTAATTCTTAATCTCTCATCCTTAAGCGAAGCGTCTGAAAAGAAGATGGCCTTGGGATCTTCTAATTTAAAGCAATGATTTAAGTACTAATATTGAGTGGATCCTTCGCAAGATTTGAAACATTTATAAAATTTGCTTATTGTATTTTTTTTATTCAGTTCTAAATTTCAATACATAATTATAAATTGTATAACTGTAATTTATATGTATTGCATACATGTGCATTCTGTAGTTCATATTGTATTATTTTTTTAATATTGGATTCGAGTTTTCAATTTAGTGAGTAAAATAAAATATTTCACGGTGATCACTAAGAACTTTTTTGGAAGAAGATAGTTCACAGTATGGAGTAGATTGAAGGAAGATAGCCCGGGATGGCAGTTAATAAAGGTATCAAAATAGTAAAAGAGAACTATTTATTGATGAAAGGAATATGGTCCGGGTGCGGTCAAAAAAAAAAAAACTCAAATAGTAGAAATATACTATTTTAACTATTTAACTAATAATAGTTTTAACTATTTAACTAATATACTAAAATAGTATATTTCTACTATTTGAGTTTTTTTTTTTTGACCGCACCCGGACCATATTCCTTTCATCTTTACACACGGTCAATCAATAATCTTCCATTACTATTTTTTGTTCTTTTTTGACCGCACCCGGACCATATTCCTTTCATCTTTACACACGGTCAATCAATAATCTTCCAGAACTATTTATTGTAAACCAACGTTTCGCTCCACTTTCCAGGGCTTCGTCAAGGCTAAATGAAAAACAAGATACAAAAATTTTAAGAATTGACAAAACATTATAATAAATAAACAGAGAAAATACCAAAATAAAATAAATAAATGATTTTTTGTTTTGTTTATAAAATATATTAAAATAATAATACTTTAATGATGAATACATATAGGTGGACTATAAACTAGTTACTAATAAATACTACTAGGTGTGAAAGAATTCTAATTACAGAACTAGAGTCATAAATTGTAGAACTAGTTATAAATAGGGATAGGATTTTTATATTTTGACATATTTTTACCTGACCATGATATCTGCGATTCCTTACTAACTATAGATGTTTCAAAACATTTCTGACCAAAAGAAGCCATGTTTATTTCACATATTTTTAAATATTTGGCCTTTTTTACATATTTTGGTGTAAATCACACATTTTCTGAAATATTTGTAATTTTTAACATATTTTTAAGTATTTGGTCCTGAATTACATATTTCCTTAAATTGGAGAAGTTTGTCGGGGGGTGCGGTCAGCAAAGAACAACATAAATTAACAAAACCATATTTATTTATTTTATGCCGACGTTTCGACCTGAATTTCAGGTCTTCATCAGGGATTGTGGCGTAGAAGGTAGGCCTGTAACTTTCCTTAAATGATTTGTTCAATTGTAAATACATTTTTCGCAGCAACAACGTAAAATTCAAGAGAACGCAAGAAACTTTAAAGTGAAATTTATCATTTATCATAAATAGTTCGTACAAATTCTATATCTTCATTATTAACCAAAAATTAAAAGCAGTGGCAATAATAAATTTTCACACAGAATTACATCGAGAATTTCTTCTTAATTCGTCTTATTCCTTATTATAACAAATGATGACACAGCCGCCCAGGTGATCCAGAATACCGAACTAGATGCAATGGAAATAGCTTCATTTAAGTATGCCCCTATAACATCAGTAGATGTAGAAAAATCTTTTAGCCGGTACAAGTCCATTCTGCGGTCAAACCGACGAAGATTTTTATTTGAAAATTTAAAAAGGCATTTAATTTGCAATAATTTTGTAACTGACCCTGCTGAATAATTGATTTCTTTCAAAGTTTTAAATATTTTTCTAAAGTTTTTTCTTTTTTCTTTTTAATAGGGATTATTGTTTATTTCCATTTATAATTTGTTCATAATTCATTCTGAGTAATTATAAATCAATTAGTTTAATTACAATTACTAATTAATGTCTTGTTATTGAACTATATTTTCTCTAAGTACATATTTAACATAATTTCTTTAAAATATCAATCATATAATATATAATAAATACATATTTAAGTAACTTTTTTTTATGTTATTAAATTACTAATTAATTAGTAATTTATGTAGTTGAAAAATACAAAATTTATAAATACATATTATTTACATATTTTTTAAATATTTGACAATTTATTAGCACATGCACATTATGTACATATTTCGGATTTTTTAGTACATAAAAATCCTATCCCTAGTTATAAATATGGCAAAGAGGTAATTTTTTAACAAGTTCCAACAAGTATTTGTCTACAATTTATTACTCTAGTTCTGTATTTAGAATTCTATCACACCTGGCTGTGTCTATTAGTAATTAGTTTATAGTCCTCCTATATGCATTATTCCTTGCATTATTATTATTATTTCTTTTATATATTTTATAAACAAAACAAAAATATATTTATTTTATTTTCATACTTTTTCTGTGTATTTATTTTAATGTTTTGTCAGTTCTTACAATGTATCTTGTTTTTCATTTAGTCCTGACGAAGCTCTGCAAACGTTGGTTTACAATAAATAGTTATCTTCTACTATTTTTATATCTTTGACTGCCACTCGGACAATCCTCCTACAATATAAAATCGTTCCTATATAATAGATAGATATAAGTCATTCTACAACTTTAATAATGATTGACCATCTTAATGTGAATGATTTTATTTTTCTGTTATTATCTTCCTTGAGGACAACATTTCGTAACATCTTAAAATTTTAATCACCAATTGTTATCTATTTATAAAATATGTACTGCTTGTTCTGTCGCTGCTTAGCTCTTTCACTGTTTGCTGTAAAGTCACAAAGTCAAGCTGTGGTACCAGTTCCTTTCTTCTTCCAGATCACTCCTTCCTTAGTGATCTTCCATGTATTTCCTACATCAAATCTTCAATCCTCCAATTCCTCCTATATCGTGGGTTATAACACTTCGTCTCCTGGTTTCAATATATTCCTCCCTTGAAAACAACGAAAGTATAACACTACATAAAGCTGTGTTGATAAAAGCTAGTAAAGAACTAGGTAGAGCTCTAATTTCAAATAACCTAGTCTACAGAACTCTCAGCCGTCTAAGATTTTTCTCCTGAAAAGTATTTAATTTTTAATACTTGTATGCACAAAACACGAGTTGACAGCCATTTAAGAATCTCGAACTCACACTTCATAAATATATATCTGCAAAATAAATCTTACATTATACAAGATGAAGAAATTTTCATTGCCAGTAAACATATATATTTAACAGCTATCTTACATCTTCTTCTCCAGTGTCCATCATCCAATGTATATATAGAGAGGTACCTGCAGCAATATATATCCAATTCACCTCCTTATATTAATGTAGACAACATTCTCAATATAGGCAGTATCCAGAAAGAGAATGATATATATTTAATTATATTATTTCAATTTCTTGAGACAAGGTAATTATTTATTAAATAAATCAAAACTTATATCCTTTTTTGTCTCAACTTTTTATTTTTCAACAGTCCAACGTTTCGGCCATTTTAGCCATCCTCAAGGACATCTAAATATTTAACAGCTTATATTATATATTAATTTTTAACACTTATAACAACAACATTATCACCAATAATATAACATACCTTCAATTATAATTTCTTCGTCATATTAAATTTAGAATTACTTTTGCAGGCTATTCTGCCCAGGTCATTAATTATAAGTTAAAAACCTATTTAAAAAGTCAATTATTAGAGAGCTATATTTATTATTAATAAGCTTACCTAAGCTTATGTTTAGTTACCTATTTTTTAAATTTAAAATCATAAATATTTAATTCTTCTTATATAAGATTATCCACACAAATTCACTACCATATACACAAACCATTTATAACCTCCCACTAACACAGGTCAGCCTTGTTTTAAAATTAATTTAAATTGCATTTTTGTCTCAATTTGGTATTTATTCTAATTCTCATTCTCATTTCATTTAATGTGAGGAAGAAATTATAATTGAAGGTGTGTTATATTATTGGTGATAATGTTGTTGTTATAAGTGTTAAAAATGAATATATAATATATGCTGTTAAATATTTAGATGTCCTTGAGATGGCTAAAATGGCCGAAACGTTGGACTGTTGAAAAAGAAAAAGTGTTGAGACAAAAAAGGATACAAGTTTTGATTTATTTAATAGATATATATTTATTTTTATTATATGTAGCCAATATCCACTCTATTCCCGAAATGATACCATCCCTTACCAATTGAATGGTTATTCTCAGTGCTCTTTATCATTAGGGTATTGATCCGGTTTATATTTGTATTTATTTCATATTTCTTGGTACATATACCAATAATTAAGTAAAATTATGTCTAATATCAGATAGCCTATATTTATTATAATAAGAGTAATTATTTGTTTAAAATGCAAGCTTTACTATGAAGTGCGGGAAACAACTCACATGAAGACATATTTTTTAAATATTTTGAATTATTTGTACAAGAAGGTCATGTTCTTTAACAATAAATAAATAAATAATAATAATAAATAAGTAGTGAAGAACTAGGTCTCTAAATAAATATAAATTATATCGTTAGTAGGAGACAGGCAACAATTTCGGTAATTAGGCAATAACATCAAATCACAAGTTATGTTTCGGTAATGTCTTCTGAATCAGCAAGATTATAAAGGATATATTTTTATACAAAAAGAAATGCGCTCAACTTCTTCATTATTTTTATGTAGAACTATTTTCTTTCCTACATATTTCATTCTTTTTCGTCTTTGAGGTTCATAAACTCATGAAAAATAAAACAGCTTCATGGAATGTTTTACGCGACTTTATTGACCCTCCACATTATATCCTCGATTAACTGTTAAGAATGAGGTAAACAACATTAAGTAAGGTTATTTTTAAACTGTTTGAAAAACAAGCCTCTTGGACTTAATGCACGGAGAGCTAAAATTAACTTACTGCAGATTGGCAGACCGTCCATCGGTATCCATAGAGACTAGCTTCGAACTTGTGTTCGACACACACTATAACACTATAACCTTCGACTAACACTATTTCAATGTTAAAAACAACTAAATAAATATAGGCGAAATATAAGACAACTTAAATATCAACAAAGCAAGCGGTGTTTGATAATAATTTGTTTAAAAGTTACAGTACAAGAGCCGGGAAGAAAAAAAGGCAGTTATTAAACCCCAATTATTAATTAATTTTATGAAAACTATGTATAATTACTAGTAAAAATGGATGAGTCTGCCAAGTATAGGTAGGGTGAATAAAAAATGGCGGCTGTTTCAAAAACTAAAAAAAAAAATTTTCATCCGAAGCTATATCTTTAAAACTACCAAAAACCTATGAGAACATTATTTAAAGAAAAGTAAATTTGCTGAAATGTTAGCCCTGATAGAGCTATTTACGTTCAATAGTTCTCGAGATATAGCTTTTTAAAAAAGAAACATATCATGAGAAATGTAGTGAAAAATCAGGAGTTAGTGAATTTATTTTGAGAAATCTATCTCTCAGGAACCATGCGACGTATAGATGTCTATTAGCACTCAAATTAAAGCTGGGTAAATTTGCTATAAAGTAGATTATAACATTTATCTTCATAGGAGTAGTTTTTTTAATGATAATTGAAAAAATAAATTCACAAAAGTTTAATTTATAGTCCCGATAGATTTTTTTTATTTATGAAAAAATATATCTCTCACTATAGGATGTGCATATGTATGCTAGCACTCAAAATAAAAGTAATTTAACTTAATATATAGTAGTTTATGTCACGTATCTTCTTAAGGGTAGTAGTTTTTATGATATTCACATATAAATATACCTTTTGTTCATGAAATTTTGTCCGCACTACTATAAATCAATTTATTTGAGCAAATATCATAAAAAATACTACCCCTACAAAGTTAACGTTATAAACTACCTTATAGTAAGTTAAATATCCTTTATTTGGAGTTCTGACAAAACATATGTGCTTCTTATGGGTCTAGAGATATATTTTTCAAAACATTTTATACGAACAACTAGAAATTGACATTTTGTGAATTTATTTTGTCAAATATCATAAAAACTACTACTCTTACTACTCTACTAAGATAAACGTTATAAACTATTTTATATTAAATTTAACTAGCATTAATTTGAGTGCTGACAGACATCTGTATATCCTTTGGTTTCTAAAATAAATTTTTTCATAATTCAAACTTATCGTCCGAACAACTATAAATCAATTTATTTTAGCAAATATCATGAAAACTACGACTCCTACGAAGATAAAGTTCATAAATTACTTTATAGCTCATTAAATTAGTTTTAATTTGAGTGCTAATAGACATCTGTACGTCAAATGGTTTTTGATATACAGATTTTCAAAATAAATCTACTAATTAATGATTTTTCAGTACATTTTTTTGTATTAAATGTTGTTTTTTAAAAGCTATATCTCGGGAACTATTGAACGTAAATAGCTCTATTAGGGCTCATATTTTATCAAATTTACTCTTCTTTAAATAATGTTCTCTTGGGTGTTCTAGTATTGTTGTTAGTTTTGAAGATATAGAGCTCCGAATGAAAAATTACTTTTTTTTTAACGTTTTGAAACAGCCACCATTTTTTAATCTCCCTACCTATTTTTGGCAGACTCGTCAATTTCGAATAGTAATTATACAAAGTTTTCATAAAAGTAATAAAAAATTGGAGTGAAATAACTGTTTTTTTTTTCTTATCTCGGGCTCTCGAATTATTATTATAACTAACAACTGTTGGACGAGATAATCCAGAGTGGTCATTTCTTTAACCAGAGAGAGCCCGTAATAACGAAGACATTCAAGAGCCACTTACCATCGTTAGAAATGTTTTGATAGTTGAACTTCCATGTTGAATAGCAGTATATTACAGAACTGTGGCATTTAGTTCTGGGATATGGTCAGAGTTTGTTAAAGCCCTAACGAGACGAATGGAGGTCAAGTTCATCAGCGGCCATAGAGGTTCCAATTACAGCACTTCGTTCTATTAGCTCTTCAGCAACTCTCGATTTATCTAGCAATTATCGATTATTCCTATCTCGAAATAGATAACTAACAATTAATAAATTATAGCATCGATTATATTCACGTGGTTTAGTTGATCTAACAATAATTACTCATTCTAATAAGTAAAAAAAAATAAAAAGGAATATTTTTTTTATAAAATTTTTTTGAGGTTAATAAATTCCAATTGGATGCAATTTATATTAAATTATCATATTATAATACAACGTTTCGGAATAACTGTCCCATATTCATGTACTTTAAACCTATAACAATAATAAACCATCATAACAATAATCTTCACCCTTGTATATTATAATTCACACTATTATATTCACCTCAAAATTTTCCATAATTTGAATTTCATATAGGAAATAGTGTCACATCTTTACACTATTCTCACTTTTCTACCATTACTTATTTGTGCATCTTCACATCTCACAGCTATTACTCTATATTACTCTATATATTTGCTACCTCTTTGGACCTTATCTCATGTCCAGTGTGCTGTTTGGTTATTTCCCTGTTTTTTTTTAAAGTCCTGCTTTGTATTGCTTTGTACCACAGCATAAAATTGAACCATTAATTCAACTTTGAAAACCCAAAAATAATAGATACAGCACAAAATACAAAAAGCAGAAGATTTCTGGAAGCCATACATATAACATAAACCGTACAAAACTGACACTAAACACTTAAATACACATTACGCCGACATTATAAATAGACTCAAAATATAAACATAAAACTCAGAAGAAATAAACGTGTTTAAGAAAAAAATAAATTTAATATTAAATACAAAGCAGGACTTTAAAAAAAACAGGGAGGTAACCAAACAGCACACTGGACATGAGATATGGTCCAAAGAGGTAGCAAGAAATATAGAGTAATGGCTGTGCTAAGGAAAAGTGAAGATGCACAAATAAGTAATGATAGAAAAGTGAGAATAGTGTAAAGATGTCACATGAGTTCCTATATGAAATTCAAATTATGAGGTGAATATAATAATGTGAATTATAATACACAAGGGTGAAGATTGTTCTTATGATGGTTTATTATTGATGTAGGTTTAAAGTACATGAATATGGGACAGTGGTCCCGAAACGTTGTACTATAATATGATAATTTAATATAAATTATATCCAATTGGTAATAATCCTGTTTGTTTTAAAAAAATCTTGTATTAGTTTCCTATTTACGGTTTTTGACATTATTGTTTGATTATGATAAGACTAGTAACATTTTATAGTACAATAGCAAGAGTCTACAAAATATAGTAAGGGGGAATAAAAAATGTTGGCTCTTTCAAAATTAATTAATTTTTTATTCGTAGCTCCATATCTTTAAAACTACCTACAGCACTAGCAAATCTAATAGAACATCATATGTTGGGGGGTGCGGTCAAAATAAACACAAATAAATTGAAGTAACTTGTTTAATCGTGCCAAAGTTTTGGCCAGAATTTCTAGCCTTCATCAGGGCTAAGAACAGAACAAGATAACAATAAATGAATTCAGAAAATATAAACAGAATGACATAAAGTAAATAATTGTACAGAATGGAATTAATAAAATAAAGTGATGAGGAAAGTGAAAAATAAAATGTATACATAGGTAATTTAATGAGTAGGTAAAATAACATAATTAAGGTAATAAAATAAAAATGAAGTTATATAATGCAAACAAATATGAGTATATTACTTAATTAATAATTTAATTAATTAATTAATACAGCATAATTTAAAATATAGTAAATGCACTAAAATATGAGCTCTAATATAGCGATTTACGTTCAATAGTTCCCAAGATACAATTTTTTAGGAAGCAACATTTCATTGAAAAACATAAAGAAAAATCAGTTGGTAGTGAATTTATTTTGAGATGTCTATATCTCAAAAACCACACTCGAAGGACAGATGTCTATTATTAGTCAAATTAAAGCTAGTTTAATGTGGTCTATGGCGTTTATCTTCGTAGGAGGAATGGTTTTCATGTTATTTGCTAAAATAAATTGATTTATAGTTGTTCGGACAATATTCATATGCTAATATCATAAAAACTACTACCCCTAACAAGATAAACATGAGCCCTAATAAAGCCATTTACTATTAATAATTCCTGAGATATAGCTTTTTAAAAAGCAACATTTCATAATCAGAAGTTAGTGAATTTATTATGAGAAGTCTACATATCAAAACTATTCGCTGTAATTAAAGCTAGTTGAATGTACTATAAAGTAGTTTATAATGGTTATCTTTTTAGAAGTAGTAGTTCTTTATATTTGCCAAAATTTAATTGATTTATAGCTTTTCAGACAAAATTACATGTGCAAAATTTATATTCATATACGAATATCATAAAAACTACTAACCCTACGAAGATACATGACAAAACTTTATAGTAAGTTAAATTACTTTTATTTAGAGAGTTTGCTGACTTATTTACCTCTTATGGTTCTTCAGATATATTTTTTCAAAAATCAAAAATTTTATCGGAACAACTACTAGACATTAACATTTTGTGAATTTATTTTTTCAAATATTATAAAAAATACTACACCTACGAAGATAAACATTATAAACTTCTTTATAGTACATACAACTCGCATTAATTTTAATGCTAATAGAGATCTATACGTCACCTGGATCCTGAGATATAGATTTACCACAAGAAATGCAGGAACTACTGATTTTTCAGTATATATTTCATGAAAAATTGCTTTTTAGAAAACTTTAAATTTTCGATAAAACCTCACTGCTAATTTACTAGTATATTTTTAACCAATTGGGAAAAACAATCGAAAAAAAAAACAATTATAAACCTATAACGGTTAGTATTCCAGGTTGTCTAGCTCTGGAAAACCAGGAATATTATGGTTTAGGTTTTCTTTGATAATAAGAGTATTTTTATATTAAAAGAATAAATAATTTTACATAAATAAAATAAAAGTGTACTGAAAAATTAGAAGTTAGTGAATTTATTATGAGAAATCGACATATCTAAACCATTCGCCGTAATTAAAGCTAGTCGAACGTACTATAAAGTAGTTTATGACGTTTTTCTTCGTAAGAGTTGTATTTTTCATATTTGCTTAAATAAATTGGCTTATAGTAACTTCGGACAAAATTTCAAATGCAAAATAAGAGTAAATTTGCTAACATGTGAGCCCTAATATAGCCATTTATGTTCAATAGTTCTCGAGATATAGTATTTTAAAAACATTTCATAAGAAATGAAGCACTCAAATTAGAGCTAATTTAATCTGCCAAAAAGTAGTTTATAACGTTTATCTTCGTAGTAGTGGTATTATTTACGAGATTTTCCAAAATAAATTTACAAAATGTTGATTCCTAGTCGTTTGGACAAAATTTTTGATTTATGAAAAAATATATCTCAGGGATCATTATTGGTACAGATGTCCACTAGCACTCAAATTGAAACTACTATATAGTAGTTTATGATGCTTATCATCGTAGACGTAGTAATTTTGATGATGTTCGCAAATGGTGTGAATTTTGCAAATAATATTTTGTTCCAAGAATCAGGAATCAATTTATCTTAGCAAATATCTTGATAACTACTAACTTACGAAGATAAGTGTCATAAACTATTTTATAGCACATTATACTAGCTTTAATTTGAGTGCTAATAGACATCTGTACGACGAGATAAAGATTTCTAAAGTAAATTCACTAACTACTGATTTTTTACTTCACGAGTTATAATGCTACAGATTTAATTTTTTAAAATTAATTTGATATAAAAAAAATTAATGTGTAGACTAAATAGGGACTTTATAAAAAAAATAAATAAATAAAAAATAACCAGATTATTATTATTAAATAAGCGATATAAGACAGTAACAGTTTAATTTTTTTTTTTCGCCCAAGACTCCCATTGGAGTCATATACTGCCTAACCATGGTTGGGGTCAAAGTTCTTCATTTTGTGGGACCGCCACTCAATGAAAAAAGTCAACGTCCCAGGCCGGATTCGAACCGGCACCGCCAATAGACATCAAATTGGTAAGATTGTGTCTTAACCACTGCTATGGGCGGCACAACAGTTAATTTGTTATGTGAAATTATTAAATTTGTAGATTTTTTATAGGCAGGGTTTTATGTATGGGCTCTTCTACTAATCATGCAATAGGGGTATTCGTGACCCTTAATATAACACGTGTTAAATGGAAAAACTCATGTTAAATGGAGAAATATTTCTTTCTTTTGCCATGTTAAAACGTTACATGCTTGAGAGTCTGTTACTAGACCTGTTAAATGGAGCATGGCGTCATGCAACAGACCAGCTGAGCCCCCTACATCATTTTGTTTGTTGTAGTATTAGGTTACCTGCTCGTAGTTTGTGTTTTGATTGTGTTAGTATTGTTTTGGATGTTTTAAGAACTAATAAAATGGATGACAATAATAATAATTTAATTTCAGTTGTCAATTAGCTCACCTTAATTCTCTTCCTCTCTAGTTAGAAGATATACAAGGCACTCAGAAGCCAAACCTTTACACAATTTCTATTTTTCATCCACTTTAGGGATGTTATAATAAATTACTTTAATCAAAACTCAAGAAGTTTTCGAAGGAAAGGTTATAAAACAAGTTTCTCAGAAACTCCGCTAGGGGCTCTTATGCATTGACCATTTAACTTGACTTTAAATAGGACTTCTCACAATCACATGCTTATAACATTTAACACATCATGAATACCCCTAATGAAGGATTCAATTTTTTCCACGACCTCTACTATTTTTAACTGAAAGATTTACACTCCTTGTTTTTTATGTACTTTACAATGGATAATAAACAATTCAGATAGGTTATAAACTCATTATCTCGGACTAAAACGGAATTACATCATTGTTGTCATTGCAATTATTTATCACAAGAAGAAAATGAAAATGATTAAATTCCAATCCGCAATTACGTGATGATAAATCCTGTTTAACTTATCTACCAAAGTCCTGTTTATCTATCAAATTCCTGTTTATCTATCAAAAGATTACAGTCTTCTAATTCTGGTCAGGTCTGAGAAAACAATGTAGAGATGATAATTTTTCTAAGAATGACATTCGATACTATCTTTGCTCAAGCTACCAAGAGGTTAGAATCTTGAGACACATTTATTTGTAACTTGGTATAGAGCAGTGAGGATTTTAGGAGATAAGGAAATGAAATGAAATGAAAAAATAACTTTATTCTGGGACATATGTCCCCTAAGAATAAATAGATGGTTCATATATAGAAATATAGATTTTTATCTGGCGACCGTTTACAAATTTTTAGATAGTAGAATGAAATTACATTGGTATATTGGCTTTACTACTGTTTATAATGTTAATCAATACCTGCCTATTTATTTGATTACAATGATGTGGATGTTTGGTTATTCAATAAATGAAGGAATAGGTGTTGTTTAAAGGAAAGAATGGATGGGGACTGGAATGGAGATGGAAAGAGAATTCCAGAGGGAGGTTGCACGTATGACGAAGGATTTGCTAAAGAAGGAGGTTCTATAGGAGGGCATATATAAATCATTCGGATGGGATCGGGTGTTTAATGAGTGGATGGATGAACGAAGAGTGAGGAGATCTAGGATATAGGTAGGTTTTTTGATGTTAAGAACTTGGAATAGAAAAACACCAAGGAGGTATTGCCTTCGGGAGGTTGGATAGAGCCACTTCAACTCGGAATACCAGCAGGAGACTTGAGACTGCCTAGGGAACCCAAAGATAAATCTTACAAGGACTGAAACGAGAGGAATTCGATTAACAATAGAAGCCCAAGAAGAGAAAAATAGTTAGTTATTTCACCCCAATTTTTTATTTCTTTAAAGAAAACTCTGTGTGTAATTACTAGTCAAAATGAATTAGTCTGCTAACCATACTAAAGAGGAATTCCAAATGGCGGCTGTTTCAAAACGTTAAAAAAAAAAAATAATTTTTCATTCGGTGCTCAATATCGTTAAAACTACAACGCCAGAAAAACTAAAAGAATATTATTTAAAGAAGAGTTAATTAGCTGAAACATGAAAATATCTCTGGAACCATGTGATGTATAGATGTAGTCTATAGCACTCAAATTAAAGCTAGTTTAACGTATTATAAAGTAGTTTATTACTTTAATCTTCTTAAGAGTAGTAGTTTTCATATTTGCTAAAATAGATTTATTTATAGTTGTTCGGACAATAAGTTTGATTTATAAAAAACTTTATTTCAGAAACCATAAAACGTACAGATGTCTGCCAGCGCTCAAATTAAAGCTAGTTAAATTTATTATAAAATAGTTTATGACGTTTATCTTTGTAGGAGTAGTAATTTTTATATTTGGCAAATTTCCATTGTCATATAAAATACTACCCCTACCCTAAAAGTAAACGTCATAAACTACTTTATAGTACATCAAACTAGCTTTAATATGAGTGCACCTCTGTACGTCGAATGGTTTTTGACATATAGATTTCTCAATATAAAGTCACTAACGTCTGATTTTTTAGTGCATTTGTTTATGAAATTTTGCATACATTTGCTCCATATCGTTGAAACCACCAATAATACTAGAAAACCTAATAGGACATCATTTCATGTAGAGAAAATTTACAAAAATATGAGCCCTAACAGAGCTATTTACGTTCGATAGTTCCCGAGATATAGCTTTTTAAAAAGCAACATTTAATAAAAAAAAATGTACTGAAAAATCATTAATTAGTAGATTTATTTTGAGTAGTAGTTTTCTTTATATTTGCCAAAATAAATTGATTTATAGCTTTTCAGACAAAATTACATGTGCAAAATTTATATTCATAAATGAATATCATAAAAACTACTAACCCTACGAAGATACGTGACACTATTTTATAGTAAGTTAAATTACCTTTATTTAGAGAGTTTGCAGACTTATTTACCTTATGGTTCTTCAGAAATATTTTTCAATAATCAAAAATTTTATCCGAACAACTACTGGACATTAACATTTTGTGAATGTTTAATATTTCTTCAAATATTATAAAAAATACTACACCTACGAAGATAAACATTATGAACTATTATAAAGTAGTAATAAGACTGGCATTAATTTTAATGCTAATAGAGATATGTACGTGTTCTGGATCCTGAGATAAAGATTTCCCACAATAAATCCACGAACTACTGATTTTTTAGTATATATTTCATGAAAAATTTCTTTTTAGAAAACTTTAAATTTTCGATAAAACCTCACTAGTAATTTACTAGTATATTTGTAACCAACTGGGGAAAACAATCGAAAAAACAAAACAATAAAAACCTATAACGGTAAGAATTCCGGGTTGTCTTTGAATTGATAGATTTATTTATTGATAGATATTACAATCAGTAATACACGCCACACAGTTGTGGGCAATAGGTAATAGTGATGAATGATCTCATACATACTAAAATAAAAAATAAAAAAAAAATAAAAAAAAGAAGAAAAAAAAGATAAAATAATAATAATAAAAACTCTCTTAAAATATAAACAAACAAAAGAATAGACAAGATCCGGGTTGTCTAGCTCTGGAAAACCAAGAAAATTGAGGTTAAGGTTTTCTTTAATAATAAGAGTTGAATGAAGGCGTTTTCTTTCTGATAATCTATTTACAAAACTTACTCAAAAGGTTTGCTTTACTATTCAATATAATAAGTTGTAATTCATTCTTGAGGATGCGCCAATATCGGTTTTACGCAGTCTAAGGTTCAGGTTCAGACTCGTCAAGTGGCCTCGAACATGTTTTAACCCGAAACACTCATATCATGGTGCAACTACTTATCTAAGTAATTAATTAAGTGTAAGCAATCTATTTTAAGTAGGGACATGACAATAGGGGGGACAATTCATGTTACTTATGTTGCGGAATATATATAATTCTGAAGAAAATAGACAGCTATGCTATTGTTAAGACAATAGTTTATTATAACCAAAAGCTACAGAGCTATGACACAAGTACTAAGTAAAATACATCAAATTAGAAACACTATTCTACTAGAATAAAATAATAGAATAGAATAGAATAAAAGTCCCTTTCCACAGTTTTTTATTAATCTAATAGTGAACTATTACAAGTAATCGAAAGAATCTTGACTAAGTTATTATCATAAACGAAAGCTCATCATTTGGCAATTAAAACAAAACATTTCTTATAACCTTCCCATATTAGTTCACCTTGGGACCGCTTGGGGTATTCCAGCATAGTAGCGCCACAGTTATTTAAATTATGAACATAATTTACACATAAGTATAGAAAACGTTTGAAATAATTACTTTAGAAAATAAATGGTTATAATACCACCCGTTTAGATTTATATTTGCATATTTTTTATCCTCTCAACATAGAAATAAAATACGTTTAGGACCATTACTGTCTATTTTCAAATTGTTATCATCTGAACTTCATTAAAATGTAATATTATTATTTTTTTTTTTAAATCTGCTTCACTATTATATTATTATCGAACCAATGTTTAATATCAACATCAAATTAATCCAAACATGGGTAAGATTTGCGAATCTTTATCATATCATTGATTACAAATTTGTACTAAAACAAGATACAATTGTTCTCATATATAATACAATACTACTGTATATTACTGATGTAACCACTACTGATGTATGGTTGTGAGAAATTGCACTCTAATCTAGCAGCAGTTAAAGGAGCAGTTGCATACAACTTAACCAATCCACATCGCGAAGACTGAAGCACAGGCTGACAGACATTCTGATGTCGACTATCCATTGATTTATTTCTGTTCTTCTCAAATTATTTTTGAGTACAAGTTAATATGTTTTTAAATTTATTCCATAAATATTTTTTGTTTTCGTTGGTTATTTTACGCCTATTAATTAATTAATTTATTTTTAATTGATCTTTACTGATTTTATGGATATTTTATGATATTTCATGTTAATAGCATTGCAAATAGTTAGTACAAGAGACTATATTCCCCCCTTCCCATTATGAATAACCTACAAAACCATGTAAGGCCAACCAGGTACCGATATATATGATGACAACCGATCAGGTAATAATAGTACAAGAGCCCAAAAGGAGAAAAAAAAGCAGTTATCTCACCCCAATTTTTGATTACTTTAACGAAAACTATGTATAATTAATAGTCAAAATTCATGATTCTGCCAAGTATAGGTAGGGGGAATAAAAAATGGCGGCTGTTTCAAAGTGATAAAAAAACTAATTTTCATTCGGAACTCTATATCTTAAAAACTAGGAACAACACAAGAAAACCTAAGAGAACGTCATTTAAAGAAGAGCAAATTTGCTAAAATATGAGCCCTAATAGAGTTATTTACGTTAAATAGTTTTCGAGATATAGCTTTTTAAAAAGCAACATTTCATAAAAATGTTATATTTGGGACGTACTAAAAGATGAGTAGTTAGTGAATTTATTTTGAAAAATTTATATCTCAAAAACCATTTGACGTACAGATGTCTATTAGCACTCACATTAAAGCTAATTTAATGAGCTATAAAGTAGTTTATGATGTTTATCTTCGTAGGAGTAATAGTTTACATGAAATTTACTAAAATAAATTGATTTATAGTTGTTTTCGATAAATTTTCATTTGCGAAATTTATATTCATATGTGAATATCATAAAAACTACTTCCCCTACGAAGACAAGTGTCATAAACTACTTTATAGTAAGTTAAATTTCCTTTATTTTGAGTGTTGGCAGACATATGTGGATCTTATGGATCTAGAGATTTATTTTTTCAAAAATCCAACTTTTTATAGGAACGATTAGAAATTAACATTTTGTGAGTTTATTTTGTCAAGTAATAAAAACTACTACTCCTACAATGATAAACATAATTAACTATTTCGTAGTAAATTTAACTAGCTTTAATTTGAGCGCTGCCAGTTTTTCATAAATCAAATTTATTATCGGAACAACTATAAATCAATTTATTTTAGTAAATATCATGAAAACTACTATTCCTAGGAAGGTAAAGTTTATAAACTTCATTATAGTCCATTAAACTAGCTTTAATTTGAGTACTAATAGACATATGTACGTCACATAGTTCCTGAGATATAAATTTCTCAAAATAAATTAATTAACTACTAATTAACTTTCTAGTAGATTTTTAAGAAATTTTGCTTTTTAAAAAGCTATATATCGAGAACTATTGGACGTAAATAGTCCTATTAGGGCTAATATTTCAGCAAATTTACTCGTCTTTAAATAATGTTCTCTTAGATTTTCTAGTATAGTTGGTAGTTTTTTATATATAGAACTCCGAATGAAAAATCATGTTTTTTTAAGGTTTTGAAACAGCCGCCATTTTTTAATCCCCCTACCTATACTTGGCAGACTCATCAATTTTAACTAGTAATTATACATAGTTTTTATTGGAGTAATCAAAAATTGGGGTGAGATAACTGCCTTTTTATCTTCCCGGCTAATATATTAAGATTTTACTTTTTCTTAAATTTTTATGGCGGTCAAAGTATCAATAAAGTGAATGAAAACTATTTATTGTTAACCATTTTCCCCTACAATATCCTTTAATAATACCCCACTTATTCCTGTCGAACAGATCCGTTACTTAGGACTACATCTCGACAAACGACTGACATGGAATCCTCATACAAGACTAAAAAGACAAGAAACTGCTCGTAGATTCCGACTATTGCAACATTTACTGGACAAACGGTCTAAATTGCCAATCCATTACAAAAGACTGATCTACATGACTATTATAAGGCCTATCTGGACATACGGAGTTGAGCTTTGGGGGTCCACTAAACCATCAAATTCCTCCAGAATACAATCCTTACAGTTCAAAATCCTTCGTAAAATCCTTAATGCTCCTTACTTTTCACAAATCAAGTCATCCATCAGGACCTCAATGTTCCATATGTTGCCGATTTGGCCAGAACCAGATACCGTTCCTTCCATAATAAACTTCTCAACCACCCAAATCCACTTGTTTCTAACCTGGCTTCTCCTTCATTACCTAATAATCCTCCTAGGCGTCTGAAAAGAAGATGGCCTCGAGATCTTCTTCTCTAGAAATGTTATTGGACTGGGTAGATTCTCCACATGTTTTTATCATGTTACTATGTCACCTACAGCAAATTTACTTGTTGTATATATGTGTATACAGTTGTAAATATCAATCAATAAATTATTAAAAAAAAAAAAAAAAAAATTGTTAACCAACTTTTTACCCAACTTTGCAGGGCTTCGTCAGGGCTGATACTGAGATTCAGTTGGTAGCAGAACTTCATTCTTATTAGCCCTGTCGAAGCCCTGCAAAGTTGGGTAAAATGTTGGTTAACAATAAATAGCTTTCATTTACTATTTTGATAGCTTTATTGACCGCCACCCGGACTATCTTCCTACAATCTACTTCATACGATCAACTATCTTCTTTTAATTTTTTATTTGTACTTGAGACTTCCCATTATAAACTATGTTGATAGGTGTAATACGGTTGGGAGTGGAAAAAGTCTCAATTTAGATCACAAATTATGTCTGATACCATGTTTTACAACGGAATACACCATATATTCTATATTGGTGATTTTCGTGATTTGATTTGTATGTGTGATTATGATGCAACAAATTCTCTTCAAATTCTTTGAGAACCTTCTTGGTCTTTTCAACAAAATATCAAGAACTGTAGAATATTATTGGATGGGGAATTGTTTTTGAAAAACATTTGAATTATTACAATATGTTGTTATTTATTATCGCGTAATAAATAAATGTAGCTCTACCCAATCCATTTGGCTTTGTGAGTAGATAAGACGAAAGGTACTCAGCAGTGATGACGCGAGGAGTGTTGCATCACCGGCAGAACGCGTCATGGCCGCTCTTATCTTTTCTCGGTCAGTGTGTGATGTTTAACCTGTTCTTTGTTAATTGGTTCCGATCAAAATAACCGGTTCGATTTAGTTCTTAATAACCGGTTTTATTTAGTTTCTAACTATTGAGCGGTTCTACTGAACTAAATCACACTAGTTATTTATATTTTAATTAAAACAGGAAAATTACCTGATGAAAAACTATTCATTCAATTCTGAACGCAGGTCTGACGTCTCAGAATGACAATCCGCAAAACTTCATAATCTAATATATTGAAATTAAATCTGGAACAGTAAGGAAGTACACCCAACAGCCAGATTTTTACACAATTAAGGGTACTCACTTTATGAGGCTAGCGAACCCACATGGCTGACTCAACGGCTACAGTGAAACAAATAATAGTTATCTCGCTAGCTGGATTCGAACCCAGGTCCTGCACTGCCATACCGTTCATCCAATTGTGATAGAAATGAAATGAAATAGCCTTTTATTTATACAATAAATTAAAATCATTACAAAATA
>NW_027109825.1:403477-404597 GCF_000696795.3 Halyomorpha halys
GCATTAACTTCTCAATTTTCTTTCCATCTTTATGTATCCTTTCCTGCATAGGCCTTCCCGTTCGGGAGTAATAGTCAGCACTTCCCGGGGTGACCAGCCCTATTAGGAGGCGAATTCTTTCCATTTCTCCTTCCAGACATCCCTATCCTTAGCAGTTCTCCACCCGAGGCGTCCTGCCATCCTCTTGAACATATCGCTCTATCTTTTCTTTTGACGTACTCTTCTTCTTTGAAAACCGTATGGAGTCCATTCTGTGGCAATTTTTGACCATCTGACATCTTCCTATGGAAGGAGATGGTCCCTGCCCGTTTCCATTTGCTCAATCTAGTCATCTTCAGTGTGTCAGTGAGCCCTGTTTCTTTCTGGATCCAAGCATTTTGTATTCGATCTCTTTTCCTCACATTCACTATGCTTCTTCCAGTATTATTTTGCCACACCTGTAATTTCCTCTCCTGAGCTATAGTCAGTGACCACCCTTGGCATCCATAAGTGACCACAGGGCTAATGCAACTATTGAAGACCTGTCTTTTAAGGTCAATACTTGTTTTTCCCTTCATGATATGCCTGAGGGACCAAAACTTTTTCCAACGGAGTGCCAATCTCCTTTGGACCTCTTTTGCTCCTCTATCCGTGAATGATATTAACTGGCCCAGATAAATATATTCTTCAACATATGCCAACTTATGGTTGTTAATTTCACACTCCTCTTTTAGGCCATTTGTCATAAGTTTCGTCTTCTGGTAGTTCAGATAAAGACCAACCTCTTCATACAATGCCAGAAGCTGCTTCATCATTTCTCTCAGTTGTTCCATGTCTTTATTTTTTGTTAGAGTGTTGGTAAATGTTCAGGATTTTCCCGGGAAGATTATAGGCTATTCCAATTTCTCCAGAAAAAAAAAGTTATTAACAAAATTAAGCAATTTAGGCGTGTAGTTCCGAAAGTATATATTTTCTTCATGGTTACATAATGATATGATACAGGATGTAGAGAAACTACCCAGTAGTAGAACTCCAAAAACAGTTTACAATATAAGGTCACGAGGCCATCTTCTTTTCAGGCGCCTCGGAGGATTGCCAGGAATGGAAGAGGAAGCAAGGCTAGAAGCTAGTAGGTTTGGGT
>NW_027109825.1:405967-422077 GCF_000696795.3 Halyomorpha halys
CTACGAGCAGTTTCTTGTCGTTTCAGTCTTGTGTGTGGATTCCAAGTAAGTCTCTTGTCAAGATGGAGTCCTAAGTATCGAATCTGTTCAACAGGCGTCAGTGGAGTATTTAGAAAGGATACTGTAGGACAGGAGGGCAGAGGTTTACGACGGAGAGTAAAGATGATCTGGTGGGATTTGTCAGGATTTAGCAAAGTAATAAAATTACAAATACCAAAAACTACTTAACTGAAATTTAATCTGGTTTTTAATTCCACCTATTTTTTATTTAATTGAACTATTCTACCATAACATGATGACACTTTTCTAGACCCATGCTTGGAAGGAGTGTAGTGGAGAGGGTACGCAGTCAGAAATAGTTAAGCCTGAGCTCCGAAAGAGTGGTCAAGTCAGGAGTTAAGCTAGTCTTGCAATAACCAATTGTTCTTAACGATTTCCTGGCCAGTCTTATTGAAAACTTTGCTTTCCTAACCGGTTAGCTTCGGTATAAAAAAATCACCCTTGTGATCTAGAACGTTCCTTATTATTATTCTAGGTGCTTGTATTATGACGCATCTTACATCTGTTCGGCCAACTGTGTAATCGAAACGTCGTAATTCCGCTCTGCTGCTTGTCAGAAAATTCCCCATAATTAAAGTTAATTAAAGTCACTTAGTTTTCCCATATAATAAAGATTCAAAGCATAGTGTATCTTGAAACAATATATCTTTAACCTCAATGAAATCATGATCAAGTCGAAAATTTATTATTTGCGTTTGCAAAGTAGCATAGGTGAGAATTCGATTTTACTTCTGACCCAGGCAAATTCTTCGTTGTTTCACTTCATATCAATCAAAATACTTTTTGCCTGCAGGCACCACTGTACGTTTGCCAAACAATGGGAAATTCACGCATACGCAAGGATATGGATGGGATTTTAGATTGACTGGTACAAGTTGGCCTGAATTTGTGGCCGATTATTGGGCACAAATCATAGGGCGCTAGTGCTGCATCCACACGCTTGTTTTCAGTGTGCATTGTTTTAGAACTGCAAACAGACGAATATTTGTACTCTCCGTGTTTTAATTAATTAAAGTATTCATTTCTTCTTTAAGATTGTGTATTTTAACTTCTCATTCGCTACAAAAATTAGTATACACTACGATAATCAAACCAATTTGGACATATGGAATTGAGCTCTGGGGCTCCACCAAACCATAAAATTCCTCCCGTATCCAATCCTTACAATCTAAAATCATCCGTAAAATCATTGATGCTTCTTATTGCGTCACAAATAAACTCATCCACAAAGACCTTAAGATCCCATTCGTTTCAGATTTGGCCCAAAACAGATATGCGTCTTTTCAATCCAAACTCCTTACCCATCCTAACCCATTAATTCTTAATCTCTCATCCTTAACAATCCCTGATAATCCTCCGAAGCGTCTGAAATGAAGATGGCCACGGGACCTTCTAATTTAAATTAAAGCTTTAAGTACCACGAATGGGTGGTTCCTTCCCAAGATTTTCAAGTGTAAATAAAACATACAACATATTTACTTATTGTATTTATTATTTGTACAATTGTAAATCACATTAAATAAATTTTTTTAAAAAATGTATATTTTAATATTCTATTAATTAAATACATTGTTTCAAACTTTGTTATTTTATTTTTTATTTAACTTAGCACGATAAATATCTATTTACGAAGACATTATATGTATAAGTAATTAAATTAGTAAGTTTCTGATTAAAATTTAAGATTAAATTTATAGGTTATGTAGTATTTATATGAATTTTTATCGTCTACCACTTACTTAGCTCATATTTACGATTCCTTACATTTTGCCAATCTTCGTAGTGTTCGTTTTGATAATGTAATACCCAACAATGGTCAAAAATCTTGGATTTGCGACAAGTGGCAAATGTGTAGATCAGTATAAGATTGCATATTTTAAAATTCAATCAATTGGGTGAAAATACATTGTTTATTAACCTTAGCGGTTTATTTTTGTCCTTACAAAAACATAAATTTACATAAAAATTATAAGTCTGAGTAATCGAATTAAAAAGTTCCTGATGATAATTCTAGAAGGGGAATTGAATTTATAGGTTCTCTTGTACCATTTACCATTTTTAGCTGGTTACATTTTGGTAACAGTGATTTTTTCGGATTTCGGGTTTTCGTTACACTTTTGTACCAAATTATGTCTTCGTTTATCGTAAACACTATAATGTATGAATGTTTGAATCAGTCTTCATTGCATTTATATGTTTGTATAATGATAAAACATTACGCTTGTTTTGTAATGTGTTAGTTTGTATTATGTACCTATACTGTAATTGTGTGTGTACAAGTAATGTATATTTATTGAATAGTCCCTTGAGATATTTGCTTTAATGAACTGACGTCTTCGTTATCTCATAGATATCGTTTATAAATATTCCGTAGCTCCGAATCCGATTATCTTTAATTGTCACGCGCCAAGATCCTCTTGTGTTTTTTATTTAACTGTTTTTTCCTGTAAAAACCTTAATACCTCATTTAACGGTGAAGATTGTTTCTACCTCTATGGGCGAACGTTGTTTAACCTCTTTGCGTGGGTTTGGATTCGTAGAATTTGCTGCGGACGAAATTTAAACGGGTCGTTCTTGGAATATTATCGGAATTATTAAACCATTCTAGGAACAGTTTGTCCAAATGTTGGACTAAATTTTTCGGTAGTTGTTCAGTTTTTCTTTAGAAAAGTTACTAAAAGTTATTATTTATTCATTTTCAAGGAAAAATCCTTATTTTTAGTTCTATATTTAAAAAACATATTATATATATTAAATATCGAATTTTCGTATATCTTGTTTAACAAACCCTCTAAAGTTCTTATTTACCACAAAAACCCTTGTACATTATGATAATAAGACCTATTTGGAGATACGGAATTGAGCATTGCGGCTCCACCAAACCATCAAATCCTTACAATCCAAAATCCTCCGTAAAATCATTGATACTCCTTATTACGTCACAAATAAACTCATCCCTAAAAACCTCCACATCCTATTCGTTGTATATCATGTTCGAAAGAGACATACTTCCTTTCATTCCAAAATATTTACCCATCCAAACCTATTAATTCTTAATCTCTCATCTTAGATATCCCTGATAATCCTCCGAGGTGTCTGAAAAAAAGATGGCCACGAGATCTAATTTAAAGCAATGATTGAAGTACTACCATTAGGTGGTTTCTTTCCAAGATTATCATGTATTCTGAAACATTTATTTTTATTTATAGTATTCTGGATTTTCTTTTTAAGAAATATATTATTATATTAATATTTTAAATTGTTCTATTTAAAAAAAACTTCCAAACAGAATATAAACTATTCTATATTTTGGTTGTACATTCCATACTCATACACCTTCACATCTTAAAATTATAACAATTAAGTTATTCTTATCTACATGTTTTTATCTATATGTTAATATTTAAAATTCTTGTAATCATATTTGTCATTTTTTTCAGTTTCCATTTTGAAATCATGTCATCAATATAATCATAGTTTAAAATTGTTTCCTAACTATATTTAAATTATTGTCTTTCACTGTTGGTGCATTCATCTATCACAAACCAATGCTCTATATTGGACACTACCTACCTCTTTGGACATACCAACATGCCTAATATTGTTGAAACATTGTACAAGCATAATATAGAATAGTTATATTCTATTTGGAAGTTTTTTTTCTCCTCAACAATTAAAAAAAATATTGTATTTTTTTATATGGTTTCTAATTTCAATAAATAAATAACTTTGTATTATCTAGTCCATTTACTAATTTTTTACATTATAAGTACATAAATCTTATCAACCTTTGTACCTGTTTATATCATGTACCGTACAATTTAATTATTCGTAATTTTATAAAAATATTGTATATTATTAATAATGATTAAGTGAATGGAGAATATAAGTAAATATACATTTTTAAATAAATTAATTGGTATGCAGGTTGTCTCAACACTCATCAACAGTCCAACGTTTCTGCCATACCTAAGAACAATCTAAAATATAAATTTACAGCTCACGTCTAATTATTTAAAAACATTTTGCAGGCTATTCTGCCCAGATCATTAAGTACAGACAAATCACCTTACTTTGCCACAATTTCATTAATTTTTAATTTTATATCAACTTAACATCATCAACTATCGATAAAATCGAAAAAAAAATTCAAAAATTTATTCTGTAAGTGGCACGTATGCTTAGTCGATTTTACCAAAACATTTGCTGTCTCATCCCAGGCATGTTATGTAATTTAATGTAACTTAAATATGTAATTTAAGTTACTTACGACTTAGGTATTTTTAATAATTTGGAGCAAAAAGTATTAAATAACTGAAAACCATTATAAAATAATAGGTTATATAACCTCCCTATTCTAGCAGGCTCTACCACGCCCTCGATCACGGCTTTCTTAATCTAAAAAGCGTGCTGTTATGATTGAGATTGTAAACCACTTGAGAGGCAGATATGTATTTCAAACATTAGCGAAATAAATATTACGTCTTCTAATTGCGTCAGCCATTGATAATGTAAAACTGAAAAATAATTCTCTAGTATTTTTTTTTTTGTTTGTTTAAATATTTTAAAATTTGATATCTCAACTCGAATTAGCATTAAGTATTAGATTGTGATGGCAAATTTAAAATTATGTTCACTAATGCAAACAGGCTGAAATAGTTATACATCAAAGTTTATCTGCAGATTCCAAAATGTTTTTTATTGAGTCATATTACAGTTGAGGCTTTGAGAACTAGAGCGGACCAATCCATTTGTCTGCAGAATATTTTACATATTTTTATCAAACTGCTTCAAACCAGTTGAGGTGAATCCTTCAGCTATATCTTCACGTTTGACACTGCCCGCAAATCCAAGCCTTGTACAAATGTGTTTTGAATTGGGTAGATATAAATCAAATCACAAATTAGAAGCTTTAGAAAGGTTTTTATTCATTTAAATGTAGACATAAATATTTGAACACAAATGAGAGGAAAACAAATGAAACATTAACAATAGACAGACAAAGCAGGGAGGTTACATTGTTGCCATAACAAAATGTTTGGTAAATAAAAGAAGCAAATTCACACGGTTCTTTTTAATATTTTCAGCTATTCCATTTCGATTTACGCTGTTTTCATTATTAAAAGGAACAAAATGAAGATAGGTTAAATCAAACTAAACTTAATGTAACGGAATGTAGGTTATATAAAAATTAGATAAAAATTCATATAAATGGTACTACATAACCTATAAAGTCTACCCTCGTTCTAGAAACTTGTTAATTTAATAACCTAGACATATAATAGGGGTATTCATGATCTTTAGTTTAACATGTTGAAGCGGTATTAAATGGAAAAACTCATGTTAAATGTAGAAATATTCCCTTCTTTTTCCTTGTTAAAACGATATAACATATAACATGGTTGAGAGTCTAGGAGTATTCATGGTGTTGTGTTAAATGTAAAATGTTCTACCATGTTAAATACCAAAGTGTGTAGACCAATGTCTTCATAAATACATGTTTTTCCCATGCTAAAACAAAAATGATGTGCTAAAGTTTATTAACAAGATTTGAAACAATATATTTACACCGATTCGATAGAATTTAATATACAATCTTAAACAAGAGTTAATAATTAAATCCGAAGGCTGGGAAAATTTTTTAATTAATTAAAACACGGAAAGCACTATTCATCATATATCAAAATATTCATCTGTTCTAAAACAATGTAAACTGAAAACACACAACTGAAGCAAGTGTGAATGTAGCACAAGCACGCTTTGGTTTGTGACAAAAGCCGACACCTTACCGGTCGGCCGCAAATGCCAGCTTGTAACACCCAATACAAATAACCCATTCACACGCTTGCTTGTGGGCGAATTTGCCCTTGTTTTGGAAACGTATAGAGGCACTTATACATTTCTGTGATCAAGGAATACATTCTTTTTTTTTAATACTGTCACAAAAAAAGTTAGTTTTATTCACAATGTGGAATTAGTAAAAGAGCCCAAGAGGACAAAAAAAGGCAGTTATCTCACCCCAATTTTTGATTACTTTAATGAAAACTATTTATAATTACTAGTCAAAATTCATGAGTCTGCCAAGTATAGGTAGGGGGAATAAAAAATGGTGGCTGTTTCCAAGCGATTAAAAAAACTAATTATTCATTCGGAGCTCTATATCTCAAAAAGTAAGAACAACACAAGAAAACCTAAGAGAACGTCATTTAAAGAAGAGGAAATTTGCTAAAATATGAGCCCTGATAGAGTTATTTACGTTAAATAGTTTTCGAGATATAGCTTTTTAAAAAGCAACATTTCATAAAAATGTTGTATGAACGTACTGAAAGATCAGTAGTTAGTGAATTTATTTTGAAAAATATATATCTCAAAAACCATTTGACGTACAGATGTATATTAGCATTTAAATTAAAGCTAGTTTAATGAGCTATAAAGTATTTTATGATGTTTATCTTCGTAGGAGTAATAGTTTAAATGAAATTTACTAAAATAAATTGATTTATAGTTGTTCGAACAAATTTTCATTTGCCAAATTTATATTCATATATGAATATCATAAAAACTACTACCCTTACGAAGATAAGTGTCATAAACTAAAAAAAAAATAGTAAATTAAATGATGTGTGGATGACGTCTTATGGATCTAGAGATATATATTTTAAAAAATCCAACATTTTATACGAACAACTATAATTTAACATTTTGTGAGTTTATTTTGTCAAATTTCATAAAAACTACTAATCCTACAAAGATAAACATTATTAACTATTGTGTAGTAAATTTAACTAGCTTTAATTTGAGCGCTGGCAAACATCTGTACGTCCAATGGTTTCTGAAATGAAGTTTTTCATAAATCAAGCTTATTGTCCGAACAACTATAAATCAATTTATTTTAACAAATATCATGAAAACTACTATTCCTACAAAGGTAAAGGTCATAAACGTCATCGTTCCTGAGATTTCTCAAAATAAATTAGCTAACTACTAATCTTTCATAAGATTTTTAAGAAATTTTGCTTTTTAAAAAGCTATATCTCGAGAACTATTTGACGTAAATATCTCTTTTAGGGCTAATATTTCAGCAAATTTACTCTTCTTTAAATAATGTTCTCTTAGATTTTTTAGTGTTGTTGATAGTTTTTAAGATATAGAGCTCCGAATGAAAAATTAATGTATTTTAAAAGTTTTGAAACAGCCGCCATTTTTATTCCTCCTACCTATACTTACTTGGCAGACTCATCAATTTTGACTAGTAATTATACATAGTTTTTATTAAAGCCATCAAAAATCGGGGTGAGATAACTTCCTTTTTTCTCATCTTGGGCTATTAATATATTATAATATATCATATAATAATTAATATATTATATTAGTACTATAAATCTGTTGACAAATCTAAAAAAAAAAAAATAATAAAATAAAAAATGGTGTGGTAGATTCAGAGAAAAGCTTTTACTTGGTCCAATTATTGAAAATTATAGAATAAAAAAAATTCAATGCTTTTAAGAGATAATATTTATTATTTATTTAATATTGACCAATTAAACATTATAATGAAATCTACTTGAATATGTAAGTGTATTACTACTCGTATAAGCCAAAAATACATCGCATATCACCAGCATGTACGTCATTCCTAAGTCAACATCTTTTTTGTCTAAAATGATTTAGCACTTAAAACTTTTTAATTGTTATGGCAATTTTTTCACCTAATGTATTGTGTTTTTTTCTGATTGAATTAAAGTTATCTATTTTTTTTTCATATTGACTAGTCACAGTCATCCTGATAAATTGCTCTTATCGACTCAGTAACGAGATAACGCTCATCTTTATCCGCAGTTTTAAGACGTCTCGGTGCATTTAGTAGGATATTTTATAATTTTATATTTTTAACGAAAATTTATTCCGATACTATCAGACCCAGTAATGCTAGATTCAGGGATGTAGGATAGATTAATTTAGTACAATTGAAAGTTTGATATAAAATAATATATTTATATATAAATAATATTTTCACTTTTTTGAGGCTTGTTTTTTATTGCTTTAATAAATTAAATTGATTTTTAATTAATATATAGTTATTGTAGTTAAAATATACATATAGTTTTAATATTAATGTGAAGAGGGACAAAATAGAGTAATGTAATCATAGTGATGATCTAGCCACAATAGCCAGCAAAAAGTTTTTAAACTATTGATGACTTGCGCCTGTTTAACAGATTCTTTATTTATGAATCCATCTTGACAAGAAACTTACTTGAAATCTCCATACTAGACTAAAACGACAAGAAACTGCTCGTAGATTCCGATTGCTACAACACCTACTTGATAAACGCTCTAAACTTCCCATTCACTACAAAAAATTAGTATACACTACGATAATCAGACCAATTTGGACATATGGAATTGAGCTCTGGGGCACCACCAAACCATCAAATTCTTCCCGTATCCAATCCTTACAATCCAAAATTCCCCATAAAATCCTTGATGCTCCTCATTACGTCCTTCAAACTCATCATGAAAACTGCTTCTCCTACGATGATAAACATCATAAACTACTTTATATCACATTGAACTAGCTTTAATTTGAATGCTAATGGACCTCTTTAAGTCTCATTTTTCCCGAGATATAGATTTCTCAAAGTAAATTCACTAACTTCTGATTTTTCAGTGCATTTATTATGAAATATTGTTTTTTAAAAGCTATATCTCGGTAACTATTGAACGTAAATAGCTCAAATAGGGCTCATATTTTAGCAAATTTATTCTACTTCAAATGATGTGCTATTAGGCTTTCTGGAGTATTTGATAGTTTCAAATATATTGAGCTCGGAATAAAAAAAAATTTTTTTTTAATATTTTGAAACACCACCATTTTGTATTCCTCTAACTGTACTTAACTGACTCATCAATTTAGGCAAGTAATATAGTTTCATTAAAGTAATCAAAAATTGATGTGAAATAACTGCTATTGTACTATTTTATACGCCAATCCAACGAACCCGTCCACTCACTTGGGCTTGCGTTAATTTGCCATATTTTTGCAAAAGTCGATAGAATATTGAAGATTAATCGATATGTAATATTTATAATTTTCGTAAAGAGAGATAAAGTTACAACCGCTGTTCCCTTTGTGTTACTACGTAATTCAAATGTAAAAGACATTTGAGTCTCTTCTACAAAACGACATAAAGACCTTTTAACCAGGTCAACTGTAAGATGGATACCTGGGTTTTCTGAGAAGGTATTTTTTGTAAAATTTCTGAAACACTAATTGCTTTTCGAAGTACAAAAAAACAGTTGTTAAGAGTGTACAAAAAAAGAGAGATTTTTGTTATGATTTTCAGAATGAAATAGCAATATTTTAAAAAGTTGTTTTTGTTAACAATATTATCTATTGTGTGAAGTGGGTAGCTCATCGGTAAGGCATTTTTTGAGAAAAAAAACAATGTAATTTCATTCTACTATCTGAAAATTTGTAAACGCTCGCCAGATAAAAATCTCACTAAATGAACCATGTAATTATTCTTAGGGGACATATGTCCCAGAATAAAGTTATTTTTTCATTTCATTTCATAAGCTAAATTTTCACACAAATTCCACTTTTCACTCACTCTAAGCATATTGTAATTAATTACTTAAATCAAAACTGAAGTAAACAATAACATGAGGGTTTGGAAGGAAGGTTATAAACATAAAGGCTTATACAACAAGTTGCTGAGAAAATCCGCTAGGGGGTCTTATGCATTTAACGTTTAACATGATTTCAAATAGGGCTGCTCACAATCTTATAGTTATAACATTTAACACAACATCATGAATACCCCTAATAGAGGAAAGTAACAATCGAACAAAATTTCGAACACGAGGTTTTTTTTTTGTGGGGAGGCGGGTTTGGGTTTTTTTCTTCTCGAGGGGCTCGAGAAAAATCTTTTAAAGACAAAGTGATACAAACAAAATGTCACACAACAGTGTGAGATTCCCTACCTACTAGAAAAAATACCTCCCAATTCTTTTTTACCTCCATGACTAACCGCTCCAAAAGTCAGTTATTTCACACAAATATTTTATTTCTTTAATAAAAACTATGTATAATTACTAATCTAAATTGATGAGTCTGCCAATTATAGGTAGGGAGAATAAAAATGACGGCTGTTTCAAAACGTTTAAGAAAATAATTTTTCATTCCGAGCACCTCATCTTTAAAAACCTTGTAAATCTAATAGAACGTCATTTAAAGTAGAGTAAATTTACTAAAATATGAGCCCTAACTAACCCATCCACTCGCTTGTGCTTGCGTTAATTTGCCATATTTTTGCAAATGTGTAGCAGTAAGAAAAGTCGATAGAACATTGAAAATTAATCGATATGTAATATTTATAATTTACGTAAAGAAAATAGAGTTACAACCGCTGTTACCTTTGTGTTAGTTCGTAATTTAAATGTAAATGACTCTAGAGTCTCTTCGTAGAGTTTTTTCTACAAAACGAGGTAAAGACCTTTTAACCAGGTCAACAGTCCAAAGTATTTTTTGTAAAATTTCTGAAACACTAATTGCTTTTCTTTCTAAGAACAGTTTTCAAAAGTATAAAAAAAAAAAAAGAAAGAGGATTTTGTAATGATTTTCAGAATGAAATATTTTAGAAAGTTATTTTTGTTTACAATATTATCTATTGTATGAAGTGGGTAGCACATTTTTTATTATTTTATTTATTTATTGATATTTACAACTGTATAAAAAAATACAACCAGTAAATTTGATCATAATGACATAATGATATGATACAGGATGCAGAGAAACTACCCAATGGTAGAACTCTAAAAACAGTTTACAATAAGGTCACGAGGACATCTTTGGGTAGCACATAAAATGAAAAATTAATTTTTTTAAACGTATAACCCCTACCTATACTTGGCAGACGTCATGAACTAATCTATAGAACATTAAACTGGCTTTAATTTGAATGCTAATAAATATCTCTACCTCTCATAGTTCCTGAGATATAGATTTTACTAATTACTGATTTTTCAGCATATATTTCACGAAATGTTGCTTTTTAAAAAGCTGTATCTCGGGAACCAGTTAAAAGTAAATATCTCTATCAGGGCTCATATTATAGCAAATTTACTCTACTTTAAATGATGTTCTCTTAAGTTTTGTAGTTTTGTTAGTAGTTTTAAAGATTAAGAGCTCCGAATGAAAATGCATCTTTTTAAACATCTTTCCCCTACCTGTACTTATCTGATTTATCAATTTTTACTACTAATTATACGTAGTTTCATTATAGTAATTAAAAATTGGAGTGAAATAATTGACTTTGTCTTCACTGGGCTCTTGTACTATCATGACAGTTGTATTTATTCTACCTTTTGAAGTATAGTTCTCAACTTCTCTATTTCTCCAGTTCATCTAACTATGGAATTACCCATGACATGGGATACTTTTATAAATCTTATTTTAAGACGAATTCATATCGTACACTTTTTTGAAGTCGATGCGTTCTAAAGGCAAAAACCATCTGCTTTCTGATTATTTTTTGCTATATAAACACTACACTCTGCAAAATCTATCAGCGTTTCTCCATGTGGTTCACATAAGCCCAGTTGCAACAGTTGTGTCCAGAATTTTGGTTCGTCCCATCCAAGGAACTTAGCATTCTTTATGCAACAAATTATAACTGAGGAAATAAGTTCGTATAATATAATATTTTCTATACTAGTTATGTTATTTATATTTTCGTATATTTAAGTTTATACATTTTTTGTTCAGACATAACAATGAGTAAAAGGTATCTGTGATTTTGGAAGACAGAGGATCTGTATCTTTCGAACCCTCTTTGGCTAACTTGTACTATTAAATAATATCCAGTGAATTATCCAGATCAATCAATTAATTTGTGTTTTTGTGTATAACACGAAAAAGATATTTTTGATTGTATAAAATAAATTTAAATTTAGAAAGAATTATAAAAACCAAAAGACGCTTCGAGTACAGGTGTCCAAATATTTTTATATGCAGAAGTTAGTCCTATTCGTTTTTAGAGTTCTCAAAAACCCTCAAGTACGAATTTTCATAGAATCCGAAAATTTCTAATATATTTTTAGTAGGATTTTTATTTTCCTAGGGGTTTACGTAAATATGAATAAGTACTCTGGATTTTATCCAAATCCAACGTTATTGCAATCATCAAATTGAAACCATAGAAACCTGCAACCATCTCTACTCTTCCCGTCCAAATAATTTGGATTTTATGTTTTCATAAAGAAGAAAAAATAGTTCCAAAGAAAGCAAACTTTCTCACATTTTGATTATGAACGTATAGAAAAAAAGGAGTAAAATCATTTTTAGTTTTGACTGCCGTCAAAATAGCCCTGAAGAAGCCCTGCAACGTGGGGCGAAACGTTGGCTCATTAAAATAGTATATTTCTACTATTTGAGTTTTTCTTGACCGCACCCCGACCATATTCCTTTCATCGTATAAAAAAAATATTTCAATTTTTTTTTAATAATTTATTTATTGATATTTACAACTCTATACATATATACACATCAAGTAAATTTGCTGTAAGTGATATTATAACATGATACAAACATGTAGAGAATCTACCCATTGATAGAACTCCAAAAACATTTCTGAAGAAGAAGATCTCGAGGCCATCTTCTTTTCAGACGCCTAGGAAGATTATTAGGTAGTGAAGGAGAAGCCACGTTAGAAACGCGTTGGTTTGGGTGGTTGGGAAGTTTATTATGGAAGGATTGGTATCTGGTTCTGGCCGCAACATAGGGGACATTGAATTCCTGATGGATGATTTGGTTTGTGACGAAGTAAGGAGCATTAAGGATTTTGTTCGAGAGGAATTAGATGGTTTAGTGGAGCCCCATAGCTCAACTCCGTATGTCCAAATAGGCCTTTTAATAGTCATGTAGATCAGTCTTTTGTAATGGATTGGAAGTTTGGACCGTTTGTCTAGTAAATATTGTAATAGTCGGAATCGACGAGCAGTTTCCTGTCTTTTCAGTCTTGTATGAGGATTCCATGTCTGTCGTATTTCAAATATAAAATTTTTATTGTTTATTACCATCTCGAGAAAGCCTTAAATACAAAAATGTTCACAATCATTGGTATTTAAATGTTTTTTGTTTTATTTTTCGAAAATCACAAAAATAGTGATAACATTAACACAAGCCCACCAATCTTGTTGTTTGTGTATGTGTGTATGTTTTGTACGTGGTTAGTGAAAGTTGTGTGATGCGCTCACTGCACCAGATTTTGTAACTTCATTGACAGCTACCCGACTCTCCGCCTAGAATCTATTACATACGGTCGAGTATGCTAGTCATATAATATTCCTGTCTTTATTTTATATATATATTTTTAATATTATTACATTTTATTTTAATTAATTTTTTTTACTATTACATGTTCATTTTTAATACTTTTTTAAATAATAAAATGGATAAAACAAAATATCTGATTATCAGTAGAAATGGGAGAAATTTCGGTGACATAGATATAGGCGGAAATATGTTTGAACAGGAAATTGATGAGGAAATAAAAGCCAGATGAAGGCGGGAAATTCTTGTTATTTTTTGATATCAAAAAACTTAAATATCTTCTGTCCAAAACTTAAAAGTTAGAATTTACAAAACTGTTATCCTTCCCTCTGTTCTTTACGAATGCAAAACGTGGCCTCTTAATAGGAGAACAGAGCCATAAGGTTTTTGAAAATAAAGTATTACGTAAAATATTTAGACCGAAAAAGGATGATTTAACCGGATAATTTAGAAGGCTGTACAATACTGAACTGAGGGAACTGCACAATAAATAAACGGTAAATATAATTCAGTTTATAGCATTGCGATGTGTAAGGTTGTGGGACTTACGAACGGATCCCTAAAATATTAATAAACACTGAACCGACGAGTAAACGTAGATGGGAGGATTGCGTTAAGACTGATTTAATAGATTTAGGTCCAGAGGGGGCGTCACTGGACAGGGGTAGAGAACGATTGGTGGTATCGGTATCGTACCATCGTGTTAGCTAGGTTTTCTTTATTATTATTTTTTTTTTTTTAAACAATATTTATTTTTAACTTTTTTATCTTTACTAACTCCATTTTAAAGTATGTTTATATTTATATCATTATAAATATTTTTTGTTTTATATATTATTTGCGAAAATACGTTAGATATTTATTTGTATATACAGTGAAGTCTTAGTTATACGAAAGGGTACCAAAAATTCTTCGTATAAGTGAATATTTCGCGTAAGTGATTACACAATGATATATTATGTATGTATATTTTTGAGAAGAACGCAGAAAAATTACGTTATGTTTGTTTGTTTCTTTTGGCTGAATATATCATTCTTTTGCATTCTGTTAAGATGTTAGAATCCTTCTCGCTAATTTCTTTCACATACATAAAACGTTTTACATTTTCAAATGCTTCAAGAGCTTTTGCAAAAATGGAAGAGGCAAAGGATCTTCGTCATCTGAATCGGAATCGTCCGAGCTGGGGGTAATTTGGTTGGGGCAATTTCTTCGATTATGGCTTCGTCGCTATGAGGCGCGCAGACTGCCAGATTGTTGTCGTACTCTACGAAATTTTCGAATATAATGTCGGAAGAGACTGTGGGAAGAAAATTCGACCACTCCAGAGGTTTTTTGAAAACTTCCACCTCAAAGAAACCACCGATTCTTCATGTCCCAAATCTTCTGGAGCGATCCCTACTTTACTGAAGCACTTTTCGATAGTAGTAGTCTGAACAGCATTCCAAGCTACTGATTCGACACCTAGAAGTTCTAATCTTTTCGCGATTTCAGTTTTCGTTACATTCGGATTGTCATCAACTTCTTTTAAAATTTAAATTTTGTCTTCCACAGCAAGAGATTTTTTTTTTGCTCATGATGGTGTTTCGGTTTTTCACGCCCATTCACTTCAGGCGTTAACGAGGGACAGAAAATTTTCATTTTGAATCGAAAGTAGGGAGTAGAATGTAAACATAAAGAATCAATGGGACCGGATGTTATTCGCGGAAAACAGTTGTTTATTGTTTCGTTTTTCACGGTATTTTTCGTCTTTTGTCTTGCCATGTAAGAAAAAAAAATCGTAGAACTGAATAAAAATGTTTATAAAGTGGGTCTATGTACATAAAGCGGGTCCAAACTTTCCTTCGTATAACTGGATGTTTCGTATAACTACGTTTCGTATAAATGGATAATTATATACACATAATTAAGGGGTTTTTGTAGGGAATTGAGAAATTCTTCGCATAACTGAATGTTTCGTATAAGTGAGACTTCACTGTATTATTTTATTCTAAATTTTTACTTTTCATATTTTAGATCGTTATTTTATCTTATACTCCTGTGGGTTCTGGAGCCCACCCAGCCTCCTAAAGTGGGCACCCTTAGTTGGGGAAAAATCTAGCGGAGTGTGATCTTGAAAAAAACACCTCCTTGTCTAATTGCAGTTCTAAAAACAGTGCTTCCTTACTAAGTACCCATGACCCATCATGGCTCGTTGTGGTTCACATATTAAATTTGCCATATTTATTAAAGAGGAAAAACAGGAAAAGTGTACTGGATTAAGAGATAGAATTTTTTATAGATATTTAGGTTAATAATAGTAAAAAATGAATAGTAGCAATAAAAATAAAAGTAATAAAAAAATAGGAAAAGAAAAAGATCAAAAAACCAAACGAAAAAATCATGTTCTACGATTGATTTTTAATTAAAGAAGATGGTTGGGGTGCGGCCAGCAAAAAAACACAAAATTTAGTCCGACGTTTCGACCTGCGTTTCATGTCTTCATCAAGGAGCTTGGAGCAAAGATTCTGGCTGGCTAAACTCAGCTTAATTCAATTAATAACTCATTATCTTCTTCAATTATTAATCTACGGTCAACTATCTACACCTCATTATTGGTTTTTAATGATTGGAGAAGCTTGTCGGGGGGTGCAGTCAGCAAAGAACAACATAAATAAACAAAACCATATTTATTTATTTTATGCCGACGTTTCGACCTGAGTTTCAGGTCTTCATCA
>NW_027109825.1:422502-440418 GCF_000696795.3 Halyomorpha halys
TGAAACTCAGGTCGAAACGTCGGCATAAAATAAATAAATATGGTTTTGTTTATTTATGTTGTTCTTTGCTGACCGCACCCCCCGACAAACTTCTCCAATCATTAATCTACGGTCAACTATCTACACCTCATTATTGGTTTTTAAATTTCAATTTATCACTTTTTTTAATTTTTTTTTTAAATCAACATTTTTGTAGAATTCATTTTTTTTTTTTCAGTTTTCTCGTTTCGAAAGGTTAAAATCGTAAATATATTACTATTGGAAGAATATAGTTGACCGTATGAAGATAGTCCGGATAGCGGTCAATAAAGGTACTAAAATAGAAGAAAAAATAAATAGTTTTTTCTAATATTTTAGTACGTTTATTAACCTTCACCCGGACTATATTCTTACAAGTTAATATATTAAAATTTTCGAGTAGTTGCTTCAATTCTTCTAGATGCTTTATCAGCATTTATTCTGAAGGAAACCTGAAAAAGTTTAAAATAATTATATTGTGAAGAGAGCGAGGAAGTGTCTATATCGTGTTACAACGGAGGCAGGAGTCCCCACACAGTTTAAATATAGCTGCATCTCCTCAAATGAATTCTTGAAGCGACCATTCCCTCTACCTGATCGTCCCTTCGGTCAAGTTTTTTGTTGCCTTGGGGCCCTATTCTTAAAGCCCTAGGGCCCCCCCTGTCATCCCTAAGATATTTTCCCTTCAAAGCTTTTGGAATTCTCCCTGTCCACGCTTCTACCGAAAAAAGACACAATTCCTCTTCTAGGTCTCTACCTGGTAAATGTACTGCAAAAACAAAGTTTAAAATTTAAAACATTCAAACATGAATAAAGTGTATATGTTAAAAACCGTGAGTTATGTTCTGTAAAAATCGGATTCTCACGTTTGCTTCTAGCAGGAAATTCAAAATACTCACGCTTGTGTTTTCCAGATACAAACATTGTGGACGTTGGACTTGTGGCGGCTATTAATTTCGATTCACACTATTTCTTTAATAAAATTGCTCAAAATAAACATAGATAGAATGAAAAGAAACGTAAATATCAGCAATTTAGTTGTAGATGATAAAAATTTATATAAATATTACTATATAACCTATAAATTCAAGCTTCGTTCTTGAATTTAAATCAGAAACTTTTAAATTTAATTATTTAGTCATATGTCTTCATAAATGTATATTTCTGCCATGTTAAATAAAAAATAAACGGCTAAAGTTAATTAACAAGATTTGAAACAATGTATTTATACCAAATTGTTAAAATTTTAAAATATTCAACCTTAAACTAGAGTTAATTATTAAATTCGAGGGTTGGGGAAATCTTGTAATTAATTAAAACTAGATGATCACAAATATACGTCTGTTGGGAGCCCTAAAACAATGTAAACTGTAAACAAACGTGTGAATGCAGCACAAGCGCTCTTTGGTGCCATTGGTTGTGCCCAAAAACCGACATGCGACGGGTCGGCCACAAATTCAGGTAAACTTGCAAGAGCAATTCCAAGTAACCCATACACACATACTGGTGCATGCGCGAATTTGCCATTATTTGGCAAACTTGTAGTGGTGCCTGTAGACAATATTTTTATTAATATTCAAGTAAAACATCTCTAACCGTGCTAGAGTAAATTTGCCTGGATCAGGTGAAAAATCGGATTCTCACGTTTGCTATTTGGCACAAATCCAAAATACCAACAAACAAGTGGTCAACAAAGTAGAAAACGTCTGTATCCACATGCTTGTGTGTTCCAGAGAGACACGTTCTGGACGTCGGATTTGTATTGGCTATTTCTTTAGATTTACACTAGTGGTATTTATGATGTTCTATTAAAAGTTTTAACATGCTAAGTGTGAAAAATATAGGATTGTGAGCAGACTAATTTATGTCCATGTTATGTTAAATACAGAGGAGCTCCGAAAGGATTTTCTAGGATACTTGTTTTGTAACCTTCTAATCCTTAGGAGATAATAAAATCTTCTTCAGCTTCGTCACATCATCGATCCTCCTCTTTTGTTCCTTGTTTTCCCTCCGATATTTCCTTTTCGGTTACTTTATTATTATTTTTATCCATTACTTTATTAGAGTTTAAAAACATCTAAAACCCACCTTCGGTTCCATTTTTGTAAGGTTTCTTCTTGGAGGATCTTCTTCCATCTGTTTGGGTCTTCACCAATACACCATTGGAGGCTCTTCGGTAGATTAGCCAGTCCTTCACTCTTTACCGTGTGTCGGTAGTAGTCTTCCTCCAGGAGATCGGTAGGTACTCCTGGCAACATCTGTACCGCCTCGTGAGACACTGTTCAGTATGCTTGAGTGACTCGCAGCAGAGCCATCCTCTGAATTGCCGCCAACCTGCTCTTCTGCCTGAGCGAGAGATATCGACTCCATGCAGGGAACGCATACCTCAAGATATCTCTAAGAACTCGTATCCCCATGACAAGCGCTGGTCCAAATGCCCTTTGATTTGTGCCCAAAACTCGACACTGGACGGATCAGTCACAAATTCATACCACCTTGTACTTTATTCCAATTCAATTATCCCATCCACACGAGTGAACGTGCGATATTTAGCCGTAGTTTGGCAAATGTGAAGCAACGGCTTTATGCTCATCTTTATCACTATTGGACTTATTCCCTTACTCCTGATCTTCGAATTCGAAATTTTGCTCGATAGCAATATATTCCATGTATAGGTAAATGAAAGGAAAGACAAACATTAAGTTTAAGTTAGTTGTTATTAACGCCCTGATGTAACTCCTTACTTTACGACTTTTCGCTTTTGATCTAAACTGTTCACCGACCATTTTGCCTAATTTCGTTACTGGGACTCAGGGAACCTCAAAAACACGGAAATCGTCGAAAACTTGAATTCGAATTTTTTTACGATTGCAAAACTTTTCCTTTAAATATTCCATATATAAGTAAATGAAAGTTAAAAGTAAGTAAAATATCATTCTGAAATCACCATGATGAAGCCCTACAAAGTGGGGCGAAACGTTAATTACTAATAAATAGATTTCTTGCTATTTTTCTTTTTTCCGGACCATCTTCCTACAATCGAAAAAAAAGATATTATTCATATTTTAAATTCATTTGAAAACGTCACAATACGTCATATAAGAATTTACTAATTTTTTATACAATTCTTCTGTTCTAAGATATCATAAGTCGCCTATCTTACTCCATTTATTTAGTAGGACAAATGGTTTAAGTTTAAAAAACACTGATTTTCTCCAAGGATTTAAAATATTTGCTTGGCAATAATTTTGAAATCATTAATATTTTAGCAAACAGTTAAATTAAATACGATTTTCATCATTTATGTACCTACCAATAAAGTCGTTTTTATACAACAAATGACAATCATTGCCTGTAAAATTATCATTAATTAATTTTTTACAATTTTTTTTATCTTTACCTAATACAGTATGTATTTGACGCATCTTTCTACAAATTCAAAATCCCTAGCGAATCCGTTATTCGTTATTTTAAACGAGGGTTTATTCTTACCTTATACCTTGCTAAAATGTTTTAAAAATGCCAATTTCCAAATTTTAAAGGTTTTTTTAGTTTTAAAGTGGAAGGAGAAGAAGCTAAAAAATACTTGTGATCACGAGTTTTAACTATCTTCGCACGCCACTGTGTAGGACTTGCTACTCGTCGAAAAATTGTTTCGGAAAGTTTTAATTTTGTGATTTTAGTATTTATTTTTAATAGGCTTAAAAAAAAAAAATGTTATTTATTTTATATTATATTTTGTTAAAATCGTAATTTCGAAATATCTTAGGGCACTAAGTAGTTGGATTTATTTTTACGTGGTTTGTTATTTTCGTGATACTTGTTAATTTTTTTAGTTTTCTTGTTCTTCACTAATTATGGCGACCTTATTAAACGTTACTTTTATTAAACTTTTTTTTTTAATTTCATTTTAAATTGTAATTCATTGGGAAAAAAAAATTGTATAAAACTTTTAATTATGATATAAATTTAATTATTTTTGGAAACGGCTGAGATAGGGTTGACCAGCCTGATGGGGAGAGGTGGTGGGGGTAGACTGGTGGGGGAACTCAGTAGCCTCAGGCAGGCTCCAGTTGCCTTTCCCACAGTCTCTCAGGTGTTCTCACTTGTGTTATGTGCTATAATTCACTCCAACCAACCGTCTGCTATTCCATGGTGGATACCTCCCTCGATAACGAAACAACTGTACTGGCAGACAAAACCAGCGCCAGGGGTTATCAGGTACACAATACTTCTCTTTATTTCGCTTCAATATTTTAACTTCAAACAACATTACTTTGTCCCAAGTTAGCAGCCTTTAGGATCAGATTCTTAAGTCTCGTATCCTCATTTTTGTGAACCTTAACCCCAGTTAATTCTTTATTGTAGCCACCAAGCTTTCCTTCGAATGTAGGCCATTCCATCTCGTAAGTTTTCACTTCTATGACCCTATTTCCGCTCCCCACTCTTTTTAGCTATTATATCTTCTTCCTTGCAAATTGTTCGGATTTGATATTAAATTTGAACCCCTTGATACTTTTTATCAAATTAAAACTCTTTCTTCTTGCATCAAAAAACTTCAAATTGCTCTCCATCGCCCTAACCTTCCGAACCAATCGGCTATTTCTTTCCAAAATTAAATTCTCGTAACGGATTTTTAGAAAATGTTGGAAATATTAAAGGTGCCCGAATCTAGGTGGGGTTGTGAGGACTCTAGAATCAATACCCCTGCCATTGAGGGTGGAGAAACGAAACCTAGATTATGAGGTTAAAACTTCCCTGGAACCAGTAACCGACGAACTTTTTATTTTTCGCATTTATTCAAATTTGAAATTGATCCGGCGTTTCCTCCACTCACCCGTCCGTTCCCAAGGACATAACTGAACCTACAATGATTTCTAAGCTCATATAACTTGGACTTCTCTTCTGAGAATTTTCTTTCTTATTTTCTATACTTAATTATATTTTAATTTTTTCCTTGAATAATCCATTGCTGGTTTGTAACTTGTAACCTTGAGTTCAATGCAATTTTATTTTATTTTCCAACCAGGTTATAATTATTTAAACTTTTCTTATGGATATTTGCATAACTTTTCATACATTTCCTGTTTATCAAAATATGGATTTTTGTTTTGTTTATTATAGTTCCCTAGGTCAGGTTTAATCGATTTTTATTATCTTAAATGGTTATCATTTTACAATCAGTGAAGACAATATTGGATCAAGATATAACACTAAAGACTAAAGTTATATCATCGAAACATTCAGTGTTATAAAGTTAATTAGATTCAATGTCCCTCTTTGAATACTCATGATTTTATGGTTTAGTTTTTTTTATTTTTGGGTCCAATAAGGCGTTGAACTTTAGTCTAATATTCTATAACTTATTTAATTTTAGACCCTTATGAATAAAATGAATTATGAAATTTCATATACAAATAGGAATTTGTCTTTTTCTATTTTTAGAAAATATAGTTTTTTTTTAACTTCATTCAAAATAAAATCTGTAATATGATATTTTGGCTATCACGAACTAATTAAATTTCAAAATTTAAATGTATGCATTTCTTGTTATAATTCTGTTTCTTAACATTTATTGGCCATATGGGATAAAGTATTAAAAGTAACTTTTAGGTTACCTGATAGTATTGTCACTATTTAGCGAATCATATATTTCTTTTATTTGTTTGTATATATATTTTTTCTTTGTTTTCAGTTCCTTGGGAACCACTGGCTAACATTGATGGAGTTTCGACTAGACAGCGCAGAATATTGCCAAGCTCAGCACAAATAGACAGCTTGTGTTAAAACTTTTTTAAAAAAGACAGTTTTCAAGAATTATAGAAACTACCCAGGTTACATCAGGGCACCGTCTTGACACCTGGTGAGCTTATTGGAAATAACACCCTTGAGTGAGTGCTTTGGGTTTTTCCTCTATATTCGTTTGGAATTAAGAAACAAAAAACAAAAAAACATTTAATAGTCGAAGATAATTTGAGAAGAGCAACACCAAAGATAGGGTGTATTGAATAATTTCCGGCTCATCAGATGCTCTTCGGTGCTTAATACAGAAGATTTTTTGAGTTTTCTGCATAAGACACCGTTTTTTTGGGAGATCTTTTCAAACTGATCTGAATAGCAGTATTTTTTTACAGTAGATTTCGTTTATTTATAAAATATTTTTTTGGCAGTTGAAGTGCTAGTGTTTGTGACTTATCGATTATTTGTTGGGAAATGAGTATTGAAACGATGAGGCATAAGGATATTCGCCCTCCTCCCTGCGAGATCGAGTTTAAGAACATGAAGTTCCTCATCACCGACCGTCCTACAGACCAAAATATTCAAAATTATATAATGGTAAGTATTAAAAGCTTTTGCTTTATTAATTATCTAATATGTTGCACTAATTTCTATGAAGTTTTATTTGTACTAATAGGGGTATAATTGACAATCAAAGGGCTTAATGCAAAAAGGAGGTATTTCCATCCTACGGTAGTAAAAGTATTTTATAAAGAAAAAAAAAACTAATTCTTTTATTGCAAGATTAATACGTACTAGATTGTGGTCCAGTTGCCTGTCGGTAAAGGTACAAATTAATATTTATTAATAGCCAATGTTTCATCCAACTTTGCAGGGATTCATCAGGGCTAAATGCGAACAAGATACAAACATTATTATTTCACTATTCATTACTTTATTTTTACATTAGCAATTCTATCACTCAATACTGTACTTTTTATTAATTAGTATTTTATTATATTTTATATTGTATCATATTTTACTTTTGTAAACTGTTTCATTTAGCCCTGATGAATCCCTGCTAAGTGGAGCAAAACGTTAGTTACTAATAAATAGGTTTTTTTAAAATTTAAATAAAATATTTTAATAATTTTTTATGTCTGGAAGTTGCATTTTTTTTATTTTAAAATAATGGTGCATTTTCAATTTTTTTTTTTTTTTTACATTTACCAAAAACTTAATTATTGGAAGTTTCCTCCTTTTTGTTGCTTTGCCATATCAATGATGTGCTAACTGTATGCTTGTTCAATGTATTTTAAAGTTTAAATTGTCGATACAGCCTCCCGATTTTAAGATGTTGGTGGTGAGTGTTGCAAATGGTAACTTGCACCTATAAATTGAATATCTGCTTGAAATTTTTCATCCATATGTTTTGTATTTATTATGTAAAAAAAAAAAAATTAATTTTAGTATTTATGTAGCAGATAATCCCTACTTTCATCCAATATTTTTGCATATTATTGAGAGCATTCTTCATTAAAAATACAAATTATCCAACTATCCGAATCGTTACAATAAATAATTTAGTTATTGTTATTATTTGTTTTAATTCTTGTAACGGGTTGAGTATTCACTATTGTTAAAAATTTATCATTGCGTCTGGGCCATTTATCTTATTTTTCCAGTGATCAGATTTCCTCGATCAACAAAGATATCTTAAAGTTTTTATAAGGATCAGTTATCAGTTGATAAAGTACAGTAAGCTAGGTTTTTATTTATCATAGTTATAATTCTGTAGAAAATATTTACAAAAGATAAAATTTCCTCCACAAAGATAGCTTAAGATTTCATAACTATTACAACAGCTGATAAAAATATGAAAATCCTGAAGTATGTTTGCTAAAAAAATTAGATATTTGGAAAAATAAGATAAAACGTTTTATCTCCTTTTTTTCCTTGGAACATTGTAATTTGAGAACTTTTTTTTTCAATTTTTACTAAAATGGGTTAAATTTTTTTTTTTTGTTAATTAGTTCACAATTTCTTTTGTATGCTATATCAAGTGGCTAATTCCTAAACCTCTTAACTTCATTTGTTTTACATTTTAGTTAAAAAGTTTAGGAATTTAGGTCATGATATTTGTTCTTAATTTTGCTTGGTTTTAGTTATTACTTTATATACATTGGAAAATAACTTTAATTGTTTTGCTTATTTAACTAATATTTTATTAATCTTATGAGGTTTTGGACTAAAAAGAACTGCTAATTTGGTTATTGGGTTTTTTTATGTGTTTGTTTTTTGTTTTTTTTTGGTGGTTTAACGACTTGAAATTAGGAATGCTTAATGGTTGCTTAACCTCAACTTAGTTTGAGATTTATAAGTTAATAAATGATGCTATGTTTTTGTGAATTGTGTCTGTTGTTAATAATATTTGGGGGGGATGGGTAACCCTTTAACTTTTTTTAGATCTTTCTTTACCCCTTGGCTGCTTTAGAGAGATCTTAGGTTTCTGAAAAAGATTATTGATATTATTGAAAATACTCCTTGCAATTACAGATTAAAAAATTGATTCTTTCAACTAATAAATGAAATAAACTTTTTATTTAAAAAAATTCTCAAACCATTATAAATTTCAGGTATTATGTACCCCTATTTTAAATAAAAATAAAAAGTAGTAAGCAAATTAATGTTAAAAACACATTGTATTAAATTTTTATTTACTAATATTAAAAAATAAAACTTTGAATCACTTGAGAGTATTAAAAGAATCTAAAGCAATAGCTTTTTGATCCGAGGTCAACCCAGCCCCAGGAAGTGGGTACCCTTAATTGCGTAAAAGTTTGGCGGTCGAGGATGATTCTGACCAAATGACCTCCTTCCACTAGTGTTGGTCTAGTAACAGTTCTTCCTTAGAAAGTACTGCAGCCCTGACCCTTCCTGGCTTGTGGTACAGATTTAATTTTTATTTAACCTTGCATAAATTGTGACAGAAAATTATGGTAATTTCTCTTCTATGAATGATTAAACATCATTTGCTAATATCCCTTTGATTGTAGTGTTACAGTAATCTCTTTTTTTTTAATTATCAAAACAAATAAGTGATTGCGTTATCAAACCGATCGAGTTTTTGTTTTTGAGAATTTTTAATAAATATGACAAATTTCAAACATAATAATTGAATTAGAATTGTATAACATTTTTAATTAATTATAATCTATGAAATGAAAGTCCTTGTTTATTTGAGTTATTAATTTTTGAATGAGCCTAAAATAAGGGTAAAGTTGTGTCAATAATTGTTGTTGAATTAGTATTATCGAAAACTTATTAATAGTTTAAAAGTGCTTTATTAGCTATAGAGAAATTAAAAGTGGTCTATGACTAAAATTATACAATGGTACTTAGTAATAAAAATTAATTATATTAATTGATTAAAATATTTAAAAAAATCTCTTTTGATCTGCTTAGTTAAATAATAATTATAAACGGAAATTGTACAATTTTTTTTTTCCTTTTAAATTAACTAAATGTTCTTGTATCGGCAAGATTCAGTATTTTCATTTTTATTAAAAATTGAAGCATTTCTAATTAGATTATTATTTGTTTTAGTAGTAATTCTCCTTGGCTTTTACTATTAGGCTTATATTATCAAAATTATTATTTTCTGTAGTATTATATTATAGACTGAGTAGATTATGTTTTGGCTAGAGTTTCTAGCCTTCTTCAGGGCTAAAAACAGAACAAGATTTGTTATTGTTTTTCTAATTTATAAGGCATTTCCCATTAAAAATCTGATTTTTTTTCCATCTAAAGTTCAGGTTTGTTAGCATCTAGATAGTCTGCTTGATCCTACTATCTCATCTTAAATAATCTTTGTTCCTGATAGCCTTGGCATTTTTATTTTTATCGTTTATTCTACAAATATTTTACTCTTATGATAACATAGTGAAACTTCTCTGTTGTTATAGTAATTTTTGTTTGTTTTTTTCTTTCTCGAAATCATCTTTTCACATTTATGGTTCATATTATTTTCTCAGTATGTTTATTACTTTTTTCTTAATGTGTAAAATCTATTCATTTTGAAGTAAATAAAACAAAATTAAAATAACTTTTCGAATAGAACTATTGCAACCAAACCAAAAATTTAAATTTCTATTAAATTATAATTATATTATTAAACCAACAAATTTCATTTACATTTTTATAACATGAACGAAACAATAGGCAATATGTAACAAATTATAAAACAAAAGTTAATATCTCTGCTTAAATTATTTTAAAATGTAGAGAAAAGAAATACATTTAATGGGATAATTTGCTAGAATTATTTTCTTTTTTTCAAAACCCCTATAAGAAAAATTATTAATGACATATAAACAATAGTTTTATGCATTTTCTCCTTTTGCTGTAGAACAACTACATTCTAAGGAGTCTCCGGGAATATATTAGTTTTAACGTGTGTATTGATAAGAGTATATAATGAGCTGGGGCACACATTATTTCTGAATTTAATAAACTTAACCTAATACTGCATGTCCTTATGTAGTGTGTTGCCAAGCACCGGAAGGGGTTGACATGACAACACACCAGATCACAACATCTAATAATTCAATTAACCCAATATTAAAATGAAAATAAAGAGAGAAAAAAAATAATAAAAATAATTAAATGAAATTATGAAGTTAATAATAATGATAAAAATTAATAATAATGAGCTAATGAATTAGTAATAAATAAGGAGTAAACCTGATTAAAAATAAGAATACAGTATTAAATATATAATAAATATAATATTATACTTCTTACAATACAATACAAAATGTTACATGATATCTAATGGAAAAGAGAGAGGAACATTATAACTAAAGAATAAAACAAAATGATACAAGTATATGATAATGCGTGTAGTACATATCAAAGTTTGGATATGCTTGCAAGTATTGGCAAAAATTGTGCAAATGTTTTATGAGAATTACACAAAAAAATGTTATTTAAAATCATACATATCCATTCAGTTTAGTTTACATAAAACATATTTTGATTTTGTTCATAATTACAAAATAACATTCATTTATGTATATTTTATTTGTTATTTGTTGAAAAATATTATTTCATAAAAGGGAGAATATAATTCTGTTTATAAAAGCCACTTAATTTATTCCAAAGAAGAATCAATTATATTGATAAGCTGCTATCAATTTCAAGAAATTTTCTTAATTATTATCTTTATATCTTGATAGATGATCCATCAGAAAATATCTATCTTGTTGTTTGATGAATGACTAAGCTGATTAAAATCGTATGACATGGTTGGTTACTCAATGCGCTGATTGCTATAGCTTAAAACAGTTCGATATTACTCACTCAATGAATATTTAAATTATTAATTATTTTGGAAGATTATTGATTGACTGTGTGTAAAGATGAAAGGAATATGGTCCGGGTGCGGTCAAAAAAAATTCAAATAGTAGAAATATACTATTTTAATGAGCCAACATTTCGCCCCACGTTGCAGGGCTTCTTCAGGGCTATTTTGACGGCAGTCAAAACAAATTTTGACAAAATCATTTTTTGTTTTGACTGCCGTCAAAATAGCCCTGAAGAAGCCCTGCAACGTGGGGCGAAACGTTGGCTCATTAAAATAGTATATTTCTACTATTTGAATTTTTTTTTACCGCACCCGGACCATATTCCTTTCATATTAATTATTTTGTCATAAATTAATTTGAATTATATACAAGAGTTGTAAATATTAAGAGATTTATTATTAAAGCCTGTTGTGAGTAATTTTTTTTTATTTTTTGAATTTATGCTTCTTTACCAACATTCTACAATGCAAAAAAAAAAAAAAAAAAAAATGTGAAAGAAAATTGACAAGGGATGAAATGGAAGTATTGGGGAGGGAGGCAATGCTTGCGAATTCTATTCTAAATTTTATATTATAATACAAGAGTGGGAAGATAGAGGAGATTTACAATCGCGATAGTGCCGATCAAACTGGGTTACTTGTGTTATTATATATTCTCCTATTACAATTTATAATATTTTGCTGCTAGAACTAAGAACTAAGAAAATGGATTTTCTATTCTAATTATTATTATTGAACTAATATTTTCTACCATGAATTGGGAACGCATGATCATTATTAGTAAAATTTAAATACATTATTTTGTTTCCAGATGTTTCAATTCTGTAGACCAGTTCAAAGACTGCCAGAATTTTTTTTTTTTAATGGAGAGTAAATTAGTAAAATATTAATGTTCTATTCCCGACCCTTAGCATCTGTGTGTTCTCCTGGAAGTCTCTAGAAAAGTATTTCCAGTGGTCTGAGAGGGATTACAAATTATAAAATTAAGTGTAATTTTTTAATTTAACCATGACAACAATGCAACACCCATCACAAACAATTGCACACTCTTTTTCACGGTGTTGTATCACCATTAATTTTTTTATCTTGAAACCATAAATACATTTAAGGCATTGCACTCCAAAACCAGACAAATCCATCTTCAACTTTATTTTTGTTATTTACATTTTTGGCACAGGATTATCATGCGATATATTGGTATTCAAAACAATTTATATAACATGTAATTTAATTGTTTTTGTTAGGAATTCTTTTACCTCAAGATAAACGAGTACCAGATTTGTTTTATAATTATAAATTAGAAATGGATATACCTGGTTTTGGAATTTATCAATTCATTTGGCCATATATTTTTGAGTATAAGATTCAGCTAGATGACTTAGTGCAAAGACTTATTATCATATACTTTGAATTTAAACCCCTAAATAAATATGTTCAAAGTATGTTGGTTAATACAATAAGAGTAGATTTTTATTTCCAGAAAACAACTTGAAATAGATAATATTACAAACATATATATATAGTGTGTGTATTTTTTATTCAAATAGCAGTTAGCTGTTATTGAAATATGGCTTGTTTTCTTATTTCTCTTGTGTAATAGAAATGTATGTTCTCTTAAAAAATTATATTTTTTTCTTTATTGAGTGAGAAAGTGCATTCTAATTGTGGTAAAGCTTCCTGACTGGTTACAGGAACTGAAGAAGCATAATGTACGGGATGTCGTCAGAGTTTGCGAACCTACGTACAAAATTGATGAACTTCAGTCTGAAGGCATCTCCGTCAAAGATTTGGCATATGAGGATGGTACCTCACCTCCGGCCGATGTAAGCTAATCAGATTATTATAATTATTATTTAATTTTTTTATTCATAAGAAATATATATATATATATCAATGCAGTTATTTAGTTCTTAATTTGATAATTTTAATTCCGTATGAATATTATAATTTTTCTTGTTGCTAACATTTTATTTATTTTTTTCCTTTATAGGTTGTGGATGAGTGGTTTGAACTGTTGAAAACCAGGTTCAAAGAAAGCCCTGAGGGATGTGTTGCTGTGCACTGTGTCGCTGGTCTCGGCAGGGCACCTGTTCTGGTCGCGTTGGCGCTTATTGAACTCGGCATGAAGTATGAGGATGCTGTCGAACTGATCAGGCAGTGAGTATATTTTTATCTAAAAAATGTATCTATTTATTTGTTGATTTTAGGTGAAGGCGACAAGCAGGTATATTAAGATGGGCTGGTAATAGTTCACCACTGTTTTATCATTGTTTTACAATATTTCGGCCTTAGGAGCCATTCTCAGGTACAATATACGAGGATTCCTAATTATTCTACTGAAATACGTGACAACAAAAAAATAAATAAAATTGAGAATTAGGTACCTCTTGCTTAGTTAGTCATTAAATAAATATTATTTACAGGAGATGGTCAGGGTTGTGATCAAGAAGAAAAAAATAGTTTTCAAGTACTAATTTAGTACCAATGTTGGTCTTCATCATGGCTAAAATAAATAGATACAAAGAAGTAAGTCAATGGACTCTACGTTCTTTGTATCTATTTAATATAACCCTGATGAAGACCTACTTAGTGGGTAGAAACTTCGGCAATGAATAAATAGGTAAAAACTACATTTTTTTCTTTTTGATCAGACCCCTGACCATCTCCTTCAAATTTATATAAGTTCAATCATCTATATATTAAATATTAAGTTGCATTATGCATTCACTAAATTGTTTAACCTCTACGTTATGTGGTGTAATATAATAAAATTATAAATAATAACCTCCATGGAAAGGTTAATTTTGGAATATTGTTGTATCAATGACAACTGTTCTATATTAAAACCTTTCCCCAATATTATAATTAATAGAAAGGTGTTAATAGTTGACTGTAGAATGATATGAGAAGAAAATGGGGGTATGGTCAATAAAGATACACAAATAAATAAAACGTATTTCAGGCCTAGAAAACAAAACGTGATAAGATCCTTAATTTGGAGAGAAAAAAATCATAACAAACAAACTTGGAAGTATGCATAATAATAAATTACGAAGATATTATTTGGTACTAAAAGAAGATAAAGATATAATATATTGTCCATTGTAGCCAGAGATGGGCAAAAATTAGCTATTGTTAAAGTTGCCATGGAAACGACCCTTATTCATGAATGAAGCATTAATAAATAAATATTGTATCCATGGCAATATTAGCTTTTAGTTTCATAGTTGCCCAACTCTCATTGTAGCATATATTCAGTTTTCTTTCTTGCCCATTGTATCATTATATCATTTTCTTTCACACAATTCATTATGTTAATTTCAGTTATGCAGCATTTACATTTTGTTCTGTACCTTTCATTATGTGTTTTCTTTATTATCATGAGCACAATCAGTTTTTTTAAATAACTTTTTTTTTGTATCATTTGTTTTGTATTTTTCTTACCTCTACAATATTTTATTTTATCTTCTATTAGTATCGGTTACTAACTACTTAATTTATTGTTATGTATAATTCCAAGTTAGTTTGTTATTATTTTATTTTTATATGTCTCTGAATTAAGGATGTTATCTGAAATTTAGATCGAAGCATTGGCACAAATAAATAAGTTTTACTTATTTGAGCATCTTTACTGACCACACCCCTGACCACCTTCTTATTATAATTATTCTTTTTTATTATTATTATTATTATTTTAAGGCATCAATCATTTCGAAGGGTCATTATTGTATTAGACATTTTAATAATATATATATTAAGGTATACTGTTGTAAATAATATTCCTTTAAAAACCTAGGAAGGGTTTTAGTTTTATGAAAATATTAACATGATCCAATATCTCTACAGCAGATAGCAGCACTTAACTCTGTCCCTGTTACTTTTTTTTTGTGTTTATTCGAATATAAGGTATCTGATAAGCATGATTTTTCAATATCAAATTTCCTTTGAGAATTATATAAAAAAAATAATTATTCCAATTTGTGAAAAAAAAATAAACTGATTAATAATAAATTAAAGGTAAATTTAACTTTTTCGAGTTAAGGAAAAATTAATCTACATTCAAAGTTTGTAGGTTTTAGTTTATGGTGAAGTTGTTAAAAGAACATTTATATCTATTTGTTGATATCTCACATCTAAGCTTCTAGGAAATTGTGGCTGCCCTTGTTAGGACGCCTCCGTAGCATTCTTGAGTCAGAAGTAGCACCTTTTCAAACTGGCCTGGGTGGGTTTTATTGTTAGTAACCAATAAGTTGAGTTGGGGATCTATATAACTCATCCACCCAGCTTTAGTTAAATTACACAAGGACGTAAAATTCCAAACAAACATAACATCTAATCTTTTTAATCAAAGATACCCCTACACATGTTATAATATTTATTGAGCAATCCAATTTCTGCTTAATATTATTTTTTTTTCTTTTAAGTACATGAAAAACACTTTGAAACTTAAAATTTTTATCTACTATTTTCAAAAATTTAGTTAGGCCCATGCATTTAGGTTAGGTAGTTATTTACAGGTATTTGAAAGGCTTGAGATATTGTTTTTGTACCTTTGTAAGATTGTTTTTGAACCTTCCAAAAATATTTTTATTTTAGTTATTTTTTGCTCTCAATAACTAAAAATAAGAATGATTCCTTTTTTCTTTTATTATACTAGCCAACATTTTTCCTGAGTTATTCACTCTACAGTCTCATATTATTTTAGTTCTATACTATATTATTTTATTTTAGGAAAAGGAGAGGCGCTATTAATTCAAAGCAACTTGCTTTCCTGGAGAAATACAAACCAAAATCTCGATTGAAGATTAAAAATGGGCACAAGAATTCCTGTTGCATCCAATAGCCGATGAACACAACTGTCTTTTGACACATGGAGTTAACTGCTTGTATTTTAGAAGGAATTATAATTATGTGTACGAGTGTATTTTGAAGTATATGTGTTTAGTGTATACTTATGATTTTATATTAAATTTTAAACACCTGCACACATAATTATATATAATTTTAATTATATGTTAACAAACCAATATTTTAGCGTTATGTAATTTGATTATGTTATTTCAGACAGTGTGGAATATCTTTCATATTAAGGTGTCATTATATAACGGTACCTCTTATCATAGTCATTATATTTATTTCTTAATTCGTAAACTTTTACCAATTCAAATATTTTTTAGCATCAGTATAATTTTTTCCACGATAAGACTCTTTCCGAGAATTTTGAAATTTGTATAAGTATGTTACAATTAATTTTTTTCTTGTATACTATATTTTATGTTTTATTCGAATACGACATTGATTAAACATTTTTATTAATTTCAGAATATCAAACTAATTTCATTTATAAATTAAAAATAAAATAAAAAAGTCAAAACAAATTAATATATGATGTCTTTCTCTAATGAGCTGAATGTAAAACTAAAAATGATTATAAAAAAAAAGTAGGCTCATAATAAAAATATTTTTTTATCGTTAAGTTGCTTACAGTTTTTTAAATACTTTTAACTTTGTTTAATCTTTGACGTGATTTTTTCCTACAGCAGGGAGACATGTAAATTAATAGAAAAAAACATTGTATATAAAACTTCGTAAAAATTTAGTTCCGTAAAGGTTATAATTTTCCAAAGAACACACCATATCTTATTTAAAAAAAAAACAAAAAAAATATAAATATATATATACATTTTGTATAATTAAAAATACACTGCCAATATAATAATCTGTTAAGATACATAAGTAATTTACATGTACTCATATTGGATAACATTACTGTTTGTAGGATATGTGTAATCTATGAATTTTAAGCTGGTTAAGTATTTGAGCTAAATTTTGCATGATTTTTTTTTTCCCACTGTATGATGAAAAATCTATTTTCTTATTTTTATTATAATTTTTTTTTTTTTTTTTTTTTTGTTAAAGCCATAATATTATTATGTTTTGATTTATTATATATCTATATTTTTCTTTTTGCTATTGAACATAAAGTTAGTATATAGCTATGGTATTGATAAGTTTTAATTATGAGAATTGTTGTGGTAAGTTTTGTGTAATGGATCATCACATGTGTACGATTGTTTTAAAGGTTTGTTTAGAGTATGGATGATAATAGGTTGTTGTGTACTTGGCTATATGGTTAGTAAACTTTACCTTTTTTTTTTTTTATTTAAAAAACAAAAAAAAAATAAAACATCCTGTAAAAATGATTAACCATGTTGCATATCTGAGATTTATAATTTAAGAAGGTAAATAGAAAAGGAAACAGTTTTTGAAATGAAACATCTATTGTATGGTATGAGAAAATAAAAATATATTATCAAGTAATAAATAATCTTGGCTGTTTTTTATTTTTGTTTTGTCAATACCTCATTGTTTATTATTCTTCAAATTGACAATAAAATAACAATATTCTGTTCTGTTCTGCTCTACATGAAATCTTAATCTTCTTTGAGTTTCAAAACCCTACTTGAGTAATACAGAGTGTATGTAAACTATACAACTGGGATTTTTCATCACTAGAGGAGGTTTTTTTTATTTTCCCAGTTTTCTAAATAGGCAAGTTTAAAATGATTGTCGAAGTCACCGCAAAATGACTAAGTCTTTTTGAAGGAAGGTCCAAAGAAAAACAAACTGGCTCGGATATAAACATTTGTTTGGCAATGATAACTATTAACATAAACATATAATCGATATATAACGTTTAGAAATAAAATGAATAGAGATTGAAATAAAATACCTTTAACATAAAATAAAATTAGCTAACTAAATGGTGACAATGAATGAACAAATTTATATATATATTTAATGTATTTTAATTT
>NW_027109825.1:440618-449118 GCF_000696795.3 Halyomorpha halys
AGATACAAAATGATACAATGATAAGAATAAAAATACAATAATAAGAATAAAAATAAGTAACAATGGCAAGAGTAAAAATTTTTTATATAAAAATACGTAAAATATACAGTTAAAAAATACAGGAGATGTACATAAAACAAAAACAATACGGGGAAGGAAAAAAAAAAAAAAAAGAACAAATTTATGAATTAATAGTTATAAATAAAATAAGATACTGGGTGGCAACTATGATGGGTTGGGGGGGGGGCAGAGACAGTCCTGAAGAAAGGGTGATTTATTCCGATAGGTCATAGGAAGATATTTCTGGCTGTAAAGTTAGTTTATGCTATTGATGCAAAGATATAGGCACCTTTCTTTCAAAAGTTGGTGCACATCAATACTTGCTCAGTAATGTATTCAGTTGTCATATTTTAATTAAATTAGTCCCTGCAATGGTACTCATTAAACACAGTGGAATTTATTATATTAATCACAATTAACAGTCATGATGCATTAATATCTAAATGGCCACACTGCTCTGTAGGAGAGCAGATGGGTTGTAGGTTATAGTGATGACCAAGGAAAGAGTGAGAAGGCCTCATATCGGATCTGGCAAGGAACAGAGGAATTACTAAGTGAAATCAAGAAGTTGGCAACAGATAAAAGGGTTATTTAAGAAAAAAGATCCAGTCTACCCCAATTCTGTAAATTCTTTGAGTTAAAGAGGAAAAACTTTTCATATAAAATTAAGACTAAATATAAGTTTTCCTTAACATAATAAAAAAACAAGGAAAAATGGAATGTGTTCCCCCAGATAAGGAAAGAAACTCGAAACTTTAAAAAATAAAGCCACTAAAAAGGAAAAATAATTCACAAGTATTAATACATCAAGTACATACTGACAATAATAAACATTTTAATGTTTAAACCATCAATGAACATACTTTTGTATTGAAGGATAAAACTAAACAAACTACTTAATTGAAGTCAATAAATCTAAACATTTTAATGGCCCATTTATTACATCTATCTACCTCCTTACTCATTATGATGTTATATAAATTTTGTATAATAAAAAAAATATATATTAAAACCATTAATTCACACATGACAAAATACCTTATATGAAGAGCTCTTAAAATCAAAACACATTTTCTCCATTTCAGAAAAAATTATTTTTCATCCAGATCAATAATTGTATCCAATAAACAAAATTAGTTCTGAAGTTAACAACAAACTTCGAAACTCTAAAAATCAGTTACAAGAAGTTATATGACCCAAATAAGTTTAAATTTCGTATTCTTCCTTAAAATATTTCACAATTTTGGCTCAGAGTGAATTTTTTCATATAATGGTAAATTACAGAGCTTTCCTAAAACAAAAAAATTTATTTTGGTTTACCCAGAACATCTCTGTGCATTTTTTTTTATTGGTGATTTCTAATTAAACAAGTAAAAAGTCTAATTTTTAAAGATATTTACATATTGATGTAGCTTGAAGTGGATAACCGATTTCTTGCTAGGGGCGCTAGTGAGCGGGAAAAGTGAGTTCAGGTGTGTGCCACTAGATCTCGCCAATATGTAGTTTCAGATTACTTCATCATTAAAAATAAGTTGTTTTATTAATAAGTTATTTATTAGTCTTGGCCCTAAAAAAAGTTATTTACCATAATTAAGAAATAAAACTATATCACTACTACTCTAAAAATATGAAACGTTTTAAGGAAGTATTTTTTCTTGAACTATGGTTGTGAAACAGAGAGTTAAGTAGGAATTATTACTTGAGTATTTATTTTCATCTTCAATTACATGAGCAAAGTTGCTCTATAATTACACTAATATAACTCTCAAATGGTACAAAACTTCAAAAATGGGGACTCTGAAGAACAATCGGATATCCCTGTTCAAGAGTGTTTGTGACACTTCAAAAAATGATTGCATGCAATCTTAGCCATAAGGGCTAAGATCTATACAGTAAAACACAGAATCATAGTAAAACATGTGTCATAAAATCTATGTAGAAAAAATATTTTGAGATATTATAGTTTTGCATTGTATAGATTACTCTTATTGCTAAGATTTCATGCATGTCTGAAAATAACCGTTTTTTGAGGGGTTACACTGTTGAAATTGGATAGCAAATTACACTAAAGTAATTGTAAGATTACAGTTACAATTACTGTAATTGCGTAAATTAATGACAATTACTATATTTGTAATTGGCATTCCCAATGATATGAAGTTTTTTTACTATTTTTACTCATCTAAGTTGTAACATATTCTTGACCTTCTGGTAGCTTCAACATCTTTTCCAATGTACTTCTTTTTAACTCAGAATGCCACTGCACGCAGTACACATAATGTACTTGGATTTTCCACCAATTCCCAGCAGGTTGGTGCTTTTCGTTTATTCTCTTTTTTCTCATCTTTCTTTTTACCACCATATTATTTGATTATTATTTTAGAGCCATTTGACATTAAGTATTTACAATTACAATTACTTTTAATTGCATGATAATCAATTAATTATCAATGAAATAATTGCTAATTAATGATAAATAATTCACCGTTCTTAACAGATTCTAGAAAAAATTTGGAGTAAATTTGTTTATTTTCCTTTCTTAAATTATATTTAATTCAACAACAGTTTAAAAGTATTATATTACTAATTGGTTTTAACAAGTAAAGAATGCAGTTAGCCATGTGACAAAGTCAATGAGAGTAAGCAGAAAGATGAAATATCCTCGTAGGTGAATGATGTGAGAAGAAAAGACAAGAATGCTTAAGAAAGGTTCGATTTCTAGTGCTCTCTCTGACATGGCCAAATGAGATAGTGACCTATTTTGGTGGCGTAAGGTTCGGTAGAAGTTTAAATGTTACTCCTCACTTGGATTACTCAAGAGCCCATAGCCCTAAGTGGTACTCTCTAATACCAGCCTCTGTGCTTTCTGTTGCCCAAGGCCTCACTGGCCACTACACATACACAAAGTTTTGTGATACTTGGTTATTTAGACTCAGACTCAAGAAAACTTAAAATGTGTATTTCTGAAGTAAAAACTGAGATTCTTAATTCACAACTAATATACTTCCCCTTACTATATACTTCATAAATAGATAAGTATTGTTTAAATAAAATAAACTGTATCCAAGTTAAGTCTCAAAACACTCTTTATTATTTCTTTAAAAGTCAACAATTTGGCCATTCTCAAAGACCATCTTAAATATAAATTCATACTTCACATCAAATGATTAAAAACGTTTTGCAGGCTATTCTATTCAGGTCATACTTGTAGAGCGAGAGTGTGTCACCTTAGCAATCTAATTATATTATAACTAAAGAGCAGTGGTTTGATTCTGGTGAGGGAAGTTGACTGCATTTCATGGCAGCCCCTCGGAATGAAATCTCTACCACCCCACTCCAGTAAGAATAGGTTTGAAACCTGTGGGATAACTCTCTTCTAATGAGATACCCAGGAAGGGGGTAAAAATACTAATTAATCCTTAAGGGGCCTCAACATGTTGGCCAAGCCATGGTGAACTCAAGCATGCGCGAGCACGTGGATGGGTGGCTTGCACGAGTTGGCCTAAGCTCGTTGCCGATCCGTTGAGATTCGGTTTTTTGGACACAGATCGTGTTTGTTGTTACTGTTTATAATAAGTTGTATATTTAATCTTACTTATTTATATTTAATTTCCTTTCATTTCCATTTTTTTGTAATAAAATTAATATAATCCCAGTGCAATGGCTGAAACCACTTGTACGTCCACCAGGCTTGCCTCTCTGAATAACACTGACATATGGATGGTCTGCTCTTTGTTTACCGAGCATTTGTACAAGCCTCCGATTCATGGCGAACGGCCAACATACTACATCCCAAGATAGATATCTATAATATAAATACTATACTAAACAGTAGACCAGCAAAAGTCGACTAAGATTGGTTTACTTGAATACTTATCACTCAGGGGATTAGAATTGATTGAATATAGCTCTTTCATAGAATATTTTTTTCAAAGCATTTTGTGTTCCTCACTAACCATGCACCATACTATAAAGTTTTGTGAAAACATTTCAATAAATTATGAGAAGTATTTAACAATGATTTATTGAATAAAATCAAAAATTACACAAAACAGGAGACAATTGCAATTTTATTAAATTAATTTCATGAATATTATTCAAACAATGGATTTTATTATAAGTTTTATTTAACAATGGTTCTTTATAAAATTAAAAAATAACATGAAACATGAGACAACAATTGTAATTTTATTAAATTAATTTCATGAATTTTATTATAAGCATTATTTAATAATGATTCATAATAAAATTCAAAAATTACATAAAACAAGAGAAAATAATTCTTTTCCAAAAATATTTTAAAATACATCCTTCCCTTCATCAATTTATTAAATACATCAGATTTAAAAAGATCACTCGTCAACAACATAATATACAAATATACAATTCATTAAAAACTCATAACATTCATGTTTGATTCTCTTCTTAAAAGAACTGTTCATTGAAAAATTTATTTTATACAATGTTAATATAAATATATATATATACAAAAACTTTATTAAAGTTATATTTACACACAATTTAAAAATTATTAAAACTAAAAATCCTTGAATACAGATCAGTAATGCATACAAAATTATTGATTAACTAATGTTTTTCAGGTTCCCATTTTTTTGTTGCGGCTAAAATAGAAGGAATGTCTGTAACAAAGATAGGATTAATTTCAAATTTTGGAACCCCCGGTTTGATGATATACTCTTGGTCGAATTTTGGTTTATAGAAATTTGAGAGAACTGGTTCAGGCTCCTTGTTTTTGATAAATTCTTTCCTTCTTGTTGGTACGTGAGTGCGCAAACCTAAATCTTCATCAGTGACTTGCAATTCAATCAATCCTCTGTACACTCGCTCTTCAAAAGGTATATTTACTTTACTTGAAGCCTGAAACAAAAAATTGTAAGACTATAAATTATGAGTAATTATAGTTCTAAAAGTAAATTTAAAAACAAGGATCAAAAATACACAAGTTATTGTCTTCAAGCTCATTATAATTAATTTTAATTAAATTTAGATGGCCTATATATTAAATCTGTTTAAAATATCATCTACGGATGAAGTCACTCAACCATCGTTTATTGAATATATACATATATTTTTTCTGATGTTGAGAATTCATTAGAGATATCTCTAGAACTTCATTTATTTATTTTTATATTTTTTGTTAAATGATATAATTTTTTTTTTCTTAATTAGAAGGCATCACAGCATAAGCAATGTATTGTAAATGTGATTTTTTAAATTCTCTTACAAAATAATACTATAACAAATTTTGTTTATTAAAAATCAATTTCAGAAATAGTACTGATTTGTTTAAAATTTATTTTTTTATAAAAAAAAGTATAGTACTCACACAGTACATTGAGAATATTTATTAGGAAGAGCTTCAATGATAGTCACTAATCTGTTCAATGAGTTCAATGAGTTTTTATAAGTTTATTTTTTTTACTTACAATCACATGCTAGCTTTATTTTATAAAATTTATAATATAATTTTGAAGTAACAAAAATGTGTAATAATTTTTTTTAAAATATTGGTTAGATTTGTTATTTAATTGAGTAGATAATAACACAAAACAGGATGATCAATTCAATCTCAAGCCATTTTAATTCTCAAATAGATGGTTTTGTTCTTCACTGTCCGGTTAAATGTGATATTCAAGGATTCTATTGTTCTTCCGTTGAAGCTGTTTTACAGAAGACATTACTGCTCTAGACAATTTTTCAAAACAGTAAATTGTCAAATGCAGTGCAAAGGGTACTACTACTTTCCATAAATAGCATTGTAATGGAAAGAAAAATCGCTTTAAACTAGCAATCTTTTTCTACATTTAACATAATAAAATAATTTGATTAAATAACTCAAACTTAGAAAAACTAAGTTGTCAAAATATCATTTTTATTCACTTTGTCCTCACCTAATCTTTCCAAATTTGTAAGATCACCCTGTACATTCAATACCAAGTAAAATCTCTTATGAATTAATTTTGAACCGGAATGTTTTCTTACACTGGGTAGAACAAATCAAAACTACTAATCCAAAATATTATAATAACTTATTAAAATAATGTAATGGATGAACTTTCATTCTGGAATTTATAAATAATAAATCACTATAAGCTAAATATCTATGACATGAGAAAACAATAGTACCTTTTTCTTCCTTTCCCCACTACTTGCTCGAGACTTCTGTTTTGGTAGCTTTCCCTTATTGATATCCTGACCTAGGCTTGTAATACTCTCAATTATTTTTAATGAAGTAAGAAGCCGGGGTTCAGAAAAATCATTTTGTAAACTCTTATGATTTTTCTTTGCATTGAGATTCTTCTTTGTTCTTCCATTTTCGTCAAGTACATTAGATGGTAGTGATTCTTTAGTTGGTGGTATTTCTTGTTCAATGTTTTCACTATTTAATTGATCACAAAATTTAACAACAGGTTTTTTAATCGATGATAATGGAAGAGCAGTATTTGAATCCGAGTTAACATTATGAAATACTCTTCGCACTTCGCACATATTATAAATCAAATGTTTAAAATCAGTTCATAATCGAGGTCATAACAATGATCCAAACTTACTGTTCTAGGTACTGCACTTTTGTGTTTAAGTTACGTTACGTTACAAAATTCAAAATTACAAAGAGCTCCTATTTTCATATAAGCTCTCAAGTTCCATAAGATGACGTCATTGATGTCGCGTTCAGCTATGGATAAATTTTACAAAATTGATAAAACATCAAATATATGATTTAAAGTTTAATTTAACATTTACCACTCCTAATAAATAATTCCATTAAAAAAGATTTATTTTTCAACTTTGCAGCACTTCTATACATATTGGATGCATGTATATTCTAGGCGTTTGGTGAAAGACGCGACATGTATTGAAATAACATAGCATAGAAAAGATGATTCGTACACATTTTTACTTGTGTTATTTTAAACAACACTGAAATGATAAGAATAAAATAAAATCCAATCCAATATAAATTTGTATATTTAAAAACCAAAAATACATGTTTACAAATGATAAAATTATAGTAATAATAGTCATAAGTAGAAAATACCGGACTCTTCATTCTAGTTGGCAATTTGTCTTTTTTTTTAGTGTATCAACATATGTGACAGTTTTCGTCCAATTCAATAAAATTGTGATGGTGAAGATATCATTGACCATACGTAGATGTAATCAAAAAGTTGGTTGGTGTGAAGTCAAGCGAAAAAGCATAAGTCAGTAATTAATCTATACAGTAAATATTATAAAAACAATACATGCAATAAAATTTATGTGATTTTCTCTCTTGAGCCCACCTCCAATCGACTTCTCTTTTATTAAAATTATACCTAAGATGAAGTACAGGTTGTTATTAAGTGTAGAGATATGTTTATACAGATACAAATTTAGGAGGTATGGTGCATAAGAATCAGAGGGCCTCGGTCAACGTATAGGGCACGATTAAAATAACTTACCAGGAATTGAATTGGCAGGAGAATGGGAACTTACAATTGTTGATTTTGAGGTTTTTACCGTGCGACATTGTATTATCACGCCTACATGTATGTAAGTAAAACCATTTTACCCGAAATCCCCGATCCCCGTCAATTACCCTCTAAGGTGAAAAATAATGACCAGAATCAGCAGCACTGGTAGCAAAAAATTTCTGACAGTTTAATTGACAGGTACCGGTATCGTCAGAATACGAAACCTGCTTTTAACTGTCAGAACTGGCTTTTTGAATAGACCTAATTTAATTGAGTGTATAAATATTTAATTGAATATTGATGCTAACATTAAATACTAATATTGATAAGGAATTTAGAGATGAACTGGACAACTATTTTTCAAAAATGTCCCTGAAAAGGCGAAATCGTTTCACATCGTGAACCGGTATTGTTTTTGGATTCAATATGATTCTTAGAATATAACTTGGTGTTATCGGTATTAACTGAACTCATTAATTTAGTTTAAAACAATTATAGGTAAGTTCTGAGTTATATAATTTTTATAAGAGAGTAATCTCTTATGATTAGCTTCTTGGATCATTTATTTAATGTATTTGCGCAATTTCTACTAATTTTGACTGGAAGAAATTACCTTATTTTTTTCTTTTTAGAATACCTGTAGTAATGATAATCAGACCAATTTGGACAAACGGAATTGAGCTTTGGGGTTCCACCAAACCATCAAATTTCTCCCGTATCTAATCCTTAAAATCCAAAATCCTCCGTAAAATCTTTGACGCTCCTTATATATATTAAGGGTATTCATGATGTTGTGTTAAATGTAAAATGTTTTGCCATGTTAAATGTTATAACTATAAGATTGTGAGCAGCCCTATTTAAAGTCATGTTAAACGTTAAATGCATAAGAGCCCCTAGCGGATTTTCTCAGCAACTTGTTGTATAAGCCTTTATGTTTATAACCTTCCTTCCAGACCCTTATGTTA